>NC_060125.1:288009682-288309682 GCF_021461395.2 Schistocerca americana
GCATTGAGATGTATAAAGGAGGGATTGGCCAGAGTGAGGGAAGGAGGAAACTGACAGTGAGAGTAGATGAGGGGAGATGTGTAAGGTGGGTGGAAGGTGAAGAGGGGTTGTGGGCAGATAGAAAAGGAAGAGGCAGAGGAAAATATGTTCAGAGAGAGGGGAGGTTGGAAGATACAGGCAGAGAGGAGAGGTTTGAGTAAATGGACAAAGAGAGGAAGAGGAGGGGACAAAGCAACAGTGTGTGGGAGGAGGAGATACGTTCAGTATATGTGTTCAATGGATACTTCGAGTAAGTAGTCAGTACTGGTTGATAATATTTGATAAACTGCTGAAAGAAATTTGTTTCCTGTTTTGGGTACTGCCTGGATGCAAAGAAAATGTTAGTCCTATTTCCTGTTGTTGAACCCGTCTCACATGCAGTAAGATTCGCGGTGTTCTTAAGACTCCCAAGTAGACATCGTTGACTGCTAAATGGCTTCCCTGCTGTAACCTGTTTACGCGTGATAGCACCGTGCGGTCCCCATGGAACAGTTCAGTTTTAGGATTTCTATCAGCATCTGACGGGCCTCGCCGCAAGCGTGACTATAGCAGACACGGCTGGCAATTTCTTGGCTGAAACATAACTTCAGTGTGTCTTTCAGCTCCAAAATGGAACAAAGAAAGCATTAATACTTCAATTGAAGGGAATAGAGAAGAGTCGTTCCTATATGCTGCCAAAACTCAGTTATTCTAACAAACAGCTGTACTTGAAGCGGACATTTTGCCATGATAAAGTATGCAGCTGACGTAGCACTTCGTGACAGTTTCAGCTTCGTTCAGCTGCAGTTCACGTAGGACTTAAAATCTGAGGTCATCAGTCCTCTAGAACTTAGAACTACTTAAACCTAACTAACCTAAGGACATCACACAGATCCATGCCCGAGGCAGGATTCGAACCTGCGACCGTAGCGGTCGCGCGGTTCCGGACTGAGGTGCCTAGAACCTCTCTGCCACCCTGCAGAGCGTGTGGCCATCTCTCGTGCACTTCACTATATCCGTTCATGTCCCGAGGAATCGTTTCTTCTGTGTACTGACTCCTTCAGTAGCCTACAAGCTATAGACCAGTGCTACCCTCGCCATACTTTGATTGCGTCCATCCAGGAGTCCATCTATGCCCTGGACCGTTCCCGTCATTGATTGTGTTTGTGTGGACCCCAGGACACGTCGACGTCCTAGGTAACGAACTTGCCGACAGGCTGGCCAAACAGGCTACACGGAAACTGCTTTTGGAGATGGGCATCTCTGAACCTGACTTGCGTTCTGACTTGCGCCGCAGGGTTTTTTTTGGCTTTGGGAGACGGAATGGCGTAACAGTACGCACAACAAACTGCATGTCATTAAGGAGACTAAGATTGTGTGGAAGTCTCCCATGCGGTCCTCTCGTAGGGACTCAGTTGTCGTCTGCCGGCTCCACATTGGCGACGCTTGGGCGACACACGGTTACTTCCTGCGCCGTAAAGACCATTTCAGTGTTGGTGCGGTGCCCGGTTGACAGTGGCACATATTCTGGTGCACTGTCCCACTTTGACTGCCCAGCGACGAAATCTTGGATTACCGGACTCGTTGCCAGTAATTTTATCTAACACCACCTCATTGGCTGATTCAGTTTTACGTTATATTCGTGGGTGCGGGTTTTATCATTTCATCTGAGTTTTAGCGCATGTCCTTTGTTCCTCTGTGTCCTCCACTCTAGTGCTTTTAGGGTGGAGGATTTAATGTGTTGCAGAGTGGCTGGCTTTTCCTTTTTATTCTCGTGGTCGGCCATCCACTGTAATCTGCTTTCTTGTTTAACTGTCTTCTGTTCATAGCGTCTCTCTGTTGTTTCCTTGTAATCTTCTGTTCCTTTTAGTGTTCGTTGCCTTTCCTTCGTTCTTGTGGTTTTTCCTTTCTTTCCATTTTGTGTTACATGTGTCGTCTGTTTTATTCTCACACTACTGGCATTGCTTTATTACGAACAAGGGACCGATGACCTCGTAGTTTGGTCCCTTCTCCCCTCTTTTAAACCAACCAACCACTCCCCACCCCCCTTCCCTCTCCCTCCCCCCTTCTCGCTCTCCCCGTGAGGCCTGCGTCACGTTCCGCGGTCAACCGCTGTCACGTGCGCCCCGCCAGACATCTGCGGGCACGGCAACTGCCCTCGGGTTGTCTGGCTGAACAGCCGAGCGCCTCGGTTCTACTGTGCTATTATTAATATGTAAGTTACTGTGTGTACGAGCGTCCTGTCACTGACGCTGTGATACCATTATTCCTTTGCGATCTAAGCGTAAACTTTGTTCTGCAAAGAACAAGTATTGTGACAGCTTCCAGTTACCATATCCATGAAATTTCTACATACATGGTATGCATTCGATGAAATTACACAGACATCCACAAAGTGTTAAATTGCAAGAAATAAATTGGGAGACAACAAGGAAAAACGGGGTAAATTCGTGTTAATAAATTAAAAAAAAAACACTGAAACTGAATAATTCAAACACCAGTTTACTGTTCCAGTAACCTCATTTTATCTTTTCTAGTATATGGTTGTGCAAGCACTTGTACTCCATATATGAGTTACAGAAGAATTGTTGTAATATCCCTTTCCAGCCTGAGAGAAAATTTCTTAGAAGTTTGTCTGATGGGTACCAGTTTCTGTACTTTATGACCTCTGGAATTGGGCAAAAATAGTGAAAAAATTCTCATGGTGATAGTTTGTTCAAGAAGTCATTAGCACCGATCGTGCTACTCAAAACGCATACATTTATAGTATCCAAAAGGCACTTGACGGATGTGTTTGGATACCTTCAGGAGTTAAATGAAACATTCTCAGTCTAAGATAAAGCAGGAATTGCCTTAAACTAACGGAATATAAGAAAACATATTGTATTTAGCTCAATGACGCATTCCTTTGTATTCTCGTTAAAGTTTGAAATGATCTGTTGCTCTCTGGTGGTCACAATACTGAAAAAAAAAACAACAGAAGCTGTGAACTTGCATAATCGTTGCAGTTCGGATTTACACAGGAAAGCTATGAAGCTGAGCCACAACAAACTTAAAATAGAATCCGCACAATAATGCAGGCCAGGGTGGAAGGGGATATAAAGCTCAATACAAACTTGTGCAACAAGATTCTTCTCAGATGGAAGAGGCATTGTGCCAAATTACATGTACAAAATAAATGATGTCCATTCTGGGGTTTTGTGTAGTTACGTAGGTATGGAGATACACTGCGCTCGAACATTGTGGGTTACCTCGAACAAACACAACTAGCTATTTGTTCTCACGAAGTAATGAGTGCTATCCACAGTGAATTTCAAATTGGTTGCATATTTTTCAACTTAGAGTAGGCTTTTGGCACCGTACGGCCCAATCGACTTTTAATCAAATTGCGTGCCTATAGAGTATAGTATGTTGCGCGGCTGGATTTGTGATTTCCTGTCACGAAGAACACAGTTCGTAGCAACTGACGGAAAGTCATCGAGTAAAATAGTAGCAATAACAGGCGTCCCCAAGAAAGTGTTCCTGATCTACATGAACGATTTAGGAGACAATCTGAATAGCTTGCAGATGATGCTGACATTAGCCGTCATGTAAAGTCATCAGATGATTAAAAAAAAAATTGGAGAACGGTTTAGACAACATATCTGTGTGGTGCGAAAAGTGGAAATTGACTCCAAATAATGAAAGGTGTGAAGCCATCCACACGAATATCAAGAGGAATCGCTAAATTTTGGTTAGATGATAAATCACACAAATCTGAAGGCTGTAAATTCAACTAAAGACTAAAGCGTTACAGTTATGGATAACTCAAGTTTGAACGATCACATAGATGATGATGATGATGATGATGATGATGATGATGATGGGGAACAAACCACAGACTGAGATTTATTGGCAGAACACTGAGAAAATGAAGCAGGTCGACAATGATGCTGCTTACACTCCGGTTGTCCCCACTCTCCTGGAGTATTGCTGTACGGTGTGGGACCCGCATCAGATAGGATTGACGGAGGATATCGATGAAGTTCAAAGAAATGAAATTCGTGTTGTATTATTGCGAAATAGGGAGAGACTGCCATTGACAGGATACGCGAATCAGGGTGGTTGTTGTTGTGGTCTTCAGTCCTGAGACTAGTTTGATGCAGCTCTCCATGCTACTCTCTCATGTGCAAGCTTCTTCATCTCCCAGTACCTGCTGCAACCTAAATCCTTCTGAATCTGTTTGGTGTATTCATCTCTTGGTCTCCCTTTACGATTTTTACCCTCCACGGTGCCCTCCAATACTAAATTGGTGATCCCTCGATGTCTCAGAACATGACCTACCAACCGATCCCTTCTTCTAGTCAAGTTGTGCCACAAGCTCCTCTTCTCCCCAGTTCTATTCAATACCGCCTCATTAGTTATGCGATCAAACCATCTAATCTTCAGCATTCTTCTGTAGCACCACATTTCGAAAGCTTCTATTCTCTTCTTGTCTAAGCTATTTATCGTCCACGTTTCACTTCCATACATAGCTACACTCCATACAAATACTTTCAGAAAGGACTTCCTTACACTTAAATCAATACTCGATGTTAACAAATTTCTCTTCTTAAGAAACGCTTTCCTTGCCATTGCCAGTCTACATTTTACATCCTCTCTACTTCGGCCATCATCAGTTATTTTGCTCCCCAAATAGCAAAACTCCTTTACTACTTTAAGTGTCTCATTTCCTAATCTAATTCCCTCAGCATCACCCGACTTAATTTGGCTACATTCCATTATCCTCGTTTTGCTTTTGTTGATGTTCATCTTATATCCTCCTTTCAAGACACTGTCCATTCCGTTCAACTGCTCTTCCAAGTCCTTTGCTGTCTCTGACAGAATTACAATGTCATCGGCGAACCTCAAAGTTTTTATTTCTTCTCCATGGATTTTGATACCTACTCCGAATTTTTCTTTTGTTTCCTATATGGCTGGCTCAATATACAGATTGAATAACATCGGGGATAGGCTACAACCCTGTCTCACTCCCTTCCCAACCACTGCATCCCTTTCATGCCCCTCGACTCTTATAACTGCCATCTGCTTTCTGTACAAATTGTAAATAGCCTTTCGCTCTCTGTATTTTATCCCTGCCATCTTCAGAATTTGAAACAGAATATTCCAATAAACATTGTCAAAAGCTTTCTCTAAGTCTACAAATGCTAGAAACGTAGGTTTGCCTTTCCTTAATCTTTCTTTTAAGATAAGTCGTAAGGTCAGTATTGCCTCACGTATTCCAACATTTCTACGGAATCCAAATTGATCTTCCCCGAGGTCGGCTTCTATCAGTTTTTCCATTCGTCTGTAAATAATTCACGTTAGTATTTTGCAGCTGTGACTTATTAAACTGGTAGTTCGGTAATTTTCACATCTGTCAACACCTGCTTTCTTTGGGATTGGGATTATTATATTCTTCTTGAAGTCTGAGGGTATTTCGCTTGTCTCATACATCTTGCTCACCAGATGGTAGAGTTTTGTCAGGACTGGCTCTCCCAAGGTTGTTAGTAGTTCTAATGGAATGTTGTCTACTCCGCGGGCCTTGTTTCGACTCAGGTCTTTCAGTGCTCTGTCAAACTCTTCACGCAATATCATATCTCTCATTTCATCTTCATCTACATCCTCTTCCATTTCCATAATATTGTCCTCAAATACATCACCCTTGTATAGGCCCTCTATATACTCCTTCCACCTCTCTGCTTTCCCTTCTTTGCTTAGAACTGGGTTTCCATCAAAGCTCTTGATATTCGTGTTCTCCTTTCTCCAAAAGGACGACGGTTCAATCCCGCTTCCAGCCATCCTGATGTAGGTTTTCCGTGATTTCACTAAATCGCTTCAGGCAAATGCCAGGATGGTTCCTTTCAATGGGCACGGCCGACTACCTTCCCCATCCTTCCCTAATCCGATGAGACCGATGACCTCGCTGTTTGGTCTATTCCCCAACAACCCAACCCCTATTATACAGCTTAATACTAAACATTTAAATTAAAATGTTGACTTAATATCATCATACCTCATTTTCGTTAGAAGTTAAAAACTTTAAGGATGCTTGTAGTTGTTGCCTAAACAACTCAATCATCAGATGACATTCCGGTATCGTCACTATTACTATGAACTTCCCATATACTTACTCTTAAGCCCACAGCACAAGTTTCACAACGATTATCACTGCAAAATGGAAGGGTATCAGTGCTATTTATATTTGTGTTACTTCTGAACAAAACTGGCAACTTCGGTCCGAACTTCACTCCTTAGGGTGAGTGATGGTCCCAGAATAACAATTAATTGTAATGTTAAGTTACAAAGCGCGGGCAAACCGAAACGAAACTAAACATTGCTGAAATAGACCCGCCTGCCAATAGCTCCGAACTAAAACCAGTGGAACACGTTTGGAATGAGTTGGAATGTAGACGTCGCCGTTTCCAGCGCCCAACACCAGTACCTTGGCTGGTTTCGGCTCTGGAATGAGAATGGACTGCCGCTCCTCCTTCAGACATTCAAGCACATTATTGAATGTGTCGCCAGCAGAGTTCAATCCTTCATAGAGGCAGATGGTGGACATACTTCAGTTTAATGCCCACTCATAGACGTCCGGATATTTTTGGTCACATAATATTTGCTAATATGGTGTCATCTTTGCATCCTCCTCCCCCCCCTCCCCTCCCAATCAGGGTGGAAATCATTAAAGCAAAGGCGATTTTCGTTGCGGCAGGATCTTCTCACGAAATTTCATTCACCAACTTTATGCTTAGACAAATGTTGGGACAGCAACCAGCCACAAATTTACTTTCAATTCCTTTATTCAAATGGTATCGTTACCGGTTTCGAATCGTTATGATTTTTCTTCAGACGGTTTACACGCTTTCCTTATAACATTTGGTGTGTTTTTTTACAGGTTAATTGTCCTAAAATTTAAATAATACATAATTATAAGCACGCCACACACAGATGGTTGCGTTACAGATTTTCGTTGCCTGTGGCTTACGTGAGATTTCGGTTTGGAGTGTTTGTTTTCATAACATTCGTCCAACAGGTGTTAATACATTCCCACTGTATTCTTATTGTTGCACATGTAAATTTTTCTCACTGAACACTTTAGATTTGCCACAGAGAAGATTTCTACCACGCAGCACATGTTTAGGTACGCACAAAGAGCTTACAAACATATGAGTATCAAAGATGCTATGATATGTCGTAGCATTCGAAGAGGTCTTATGTTTGGAAAGGATCATAGTTTCGCTTATGCAACTGAAATGCATTTTACACTAGTTCAGAGACATTGATTTTTTTGAGTTGATACTGTTACATTAATTACGAAGTTTTTTAGTGCTGTAGAGGTAAAATAGTACAGTAATTAATTACATTTAGCATCATGAGAATTCTAGTAACATATAAATTTGCTGCTTGATCTGCAGATATTCGTACTAATATTATTTACTTTGGAGTTTGGAAAATAATAATTAATGTAGAAGTATCAACTCAAAAAATCAATGTCTCTTTACTAGTGTAAAATGCATTTCAGTTGCGTGAGTGAATATATGATCCTTTCCAGCATAGGGCATCTTCAAATGTTACGATGTATCATAGCATCTTTGATACTCACATGGTTGTAAGCTCTTTCTATGTATCTAAACATGTGGTGCGTGGTAGAAACCTTCTCTGTTACAAATCTAAAGTGTTCAGTGAGAAAAAATTTACGTGTGCAACAATAAGAATGCAGTGGGAATGTATTAACATTTGTTCGACGAATGTTACGAAAACACACTCCAAACCGACATCTCACGTAAGTCACGTGCCACGAAAATCTGTAACGCAACCATCTGTGTGTGGTGTGCTTATAATTACGTATTATTTATACTTTAGGACAATTAATCTGTAAAAAAAAATAAAAAAAAGCAAACACCTAAGTTACTAGGAAAGCGTGTAAACCGTCTGAAGATGAATCACAACGATTCGAAATCGGTAACGATACTCTTTGAATAAAGGAACTGATAGTAAATTTATGGCTGGTTGCTGTCCCCAACACCACCAACAATTGTCTTCAAATAACAGCCATGGTCTCCAACCATGTCATCATGACAAAATTGCGTTTAAGCTTAGAGTTTGAAAATATTTTCTTGGGGCCTACCTACATAGGGAGGAATGATCATAATAAAATCAAAGAAACCAGAGCTCCCACGGGAAGATTTAATTGTTGGTTTTTCCGTCGTGCTTCTACAGTGGAACGGTAGAGCAATAGGTTGAAGGTCGTTCGATGAATCCTCTGCCAGGCGCTTAACTGGGAATTGCAGAGTGACCCTGTAGATGCAGATGTATATAAAAATAAACCTCACGAAGTGACTCCTGCAATTTTATCATGTACTGCACATCACGTTACGAACGTACGTCATAGTTTACAAGTGACGGTCTTTCACACGGGGCCAGCATAGTCGCGATCGATCGGCGTAAGCCCGTGGGCAGCAGCTCGCCGTCGGCCAGTTTTGGGGTCGGCCCACAACAGGCGCCGGCCTGCGGTCTGGCAGTGCGTGTTCTGACATGGGGCCAGCGGCCGGGGCGGCTGGCGAGCACTGCTCGTGACAGCGGCTGTCTGTCTGACGTCACGGGCTTGAATCACGCCCAGGGGCGGCATTAGCTGCAGCGCCCTGCCTGCCGGCGCCAGTCGAAAATGCCCGTCTGGGCAGCGGACTCTGTTTGTACCCTTCGTGCAGAACGTAATGCGCCGTGAACAGAATGGGCAGTTCAGAGTGTCACCTACTGAAATTTCAAACATTGCACCACAAACATTAAATTTGGAATGCGTAGGAGGATGTACGAGGCTGGGCTTTCGTTTCTCTTTCATCTATCGTATTTGATTGGTTGTACTATACCAAAATACCTCATCTGATTGCAGTAAAGCTATACAAGAAAAGACGCAGAGGAAGGAGGTGGGGTTCTAGTCACTCATAAGTGAAAAAAGTTACGTGCATATGTGTGCTCGTGATGTGAAGTAAATGAACTTCAAAATTAATACTGAAGGGGGAAAAGCATTGAGCTTACCGTGGTATGAGTAGCGAGATTTTCAAGAAGTTTCCGAAGTCCGCGAAGGTAGCAGGAGGTCAGCACAAGTTGCTAACAGAAGGGGCCCGGGTACGATTCCGGACAGAGTCAGCGAGTTTCTCCGCTTGGAGACTGGATGTTGTATTGTCCTTACCAATATCGTCAGAAGTGACACGAAAATCACCTGTATGGCGTCGCATCTAATTCTAAGCTTATGTAACTTCGTTAGTTCAAATGGCTCTAAGCACTATGGGACTTAACTTCTGAGGTCATCAGTCCCCTAGAACTTAGAACTACTTAAACCTAACTAACCTAAGGACATCACACACATCCATGCCCGAGGCAGGATTCGAACCTGCGACTGTAGCAGTCGCGCGTGTAACTTAGTACCAAAGTACAGCTTCGCACTGATGATTGATCTGAACTCTCGAAGCACACTGTCGTTCCGTCTTTCCAATGTTCAGACGGGTGTACGGGCACGTACGGGCTTGCAACTGATAAATAAGTTTATACTGTTTTTTTCAGCTATTGAATTTTTTTTTACTGTACATATAGCAGGTTCTTCATATAGTACCAAACTGAAACCGATCGCCTCTGTCGCTTAGATTTACCAGGCGTCTACAGTTTACGCTACGGGGTTAGATTGTTGCTGTGAGAGGAGTGGCACAAATGAGATCTAGTCGTGCAATAAAATTTTATGGGCAGCGTCCCATATAGCTTCCCAGCGCGAATATCGGACGAATTGGGAAGTTCATAATCTCTGCTAGCTCTTCCTTCGCCTACACTGGACAAGGTGGGCAGTTCTATGCCATTGAACTCGTATTCGGGGAGGGGAAGGGGGGCGGAGCATGGTTCAAATCCTCGTCTGGTCATCCAGATTTAAATTATCCGTTGTTTCCCTAAAGCGACTAAGGTGAATCCCTCGATGGTTCCTTTGGAAGGACGCTGTCTATTTCCTTTCCTCCGTCATTCCTCAAGGCGAACTTGTGCTACGTCTCAAATGACTTAGATGACGAAGGGGCGTTAAACCCTAATCTTACTTCGTTTTTCATCTCGTTCGGAGTCGGAGAAACGGTGAAAGAACTACGCATGGGACACATTGTAATGTGCAAGAGTACAGCATACTCGTCTAAAAACTCAAGACAGTTGGGGCATAGGAAAAGACTTATTGGGAAGAAGTGGGAGGGGGATGAGGAACAATAAATTGGCATTAATGAAACTAACGAGTCAGCCTTGGTCTCTCTCATTCGGCCACACACGATGGAGGAAACGATTCTAACGCACGTCGGACTAGACACTAACCTCGCAAAGGTGTCTCCTTAGTGAAAGATTACCGGTAGTTGATTGAACCGCCCCCGCTGAAGTGATATGCGTATGCGCCGTGGCAAGATCGCAGCGACCGTGTTATCGGTTGTTCAGCTCTGTGTAATCGGATGATGCTGAATCGAGTGTGATACCTTTTTAATATCGTGTGCTATGTCTGTTACGCATTTTACACAAAGATTCAGGAAAGAGATTTAGCATGTATTCATTGTGCTTGGATCGTGATTGCTTTAAATGATAAACTAGCCACACACATCAAGATATTTCCATATCATTTATTTTACAGTTTAAATTTACAAGCATCACATTTCAATAGATTCGTGTATTTCGATGACGTATCTACGTTCCTCTCCGTTTCAATGCAGTCAGGGAGCGTCGTTGTCATATTGGGGACCTGCCAGGGATTTATTCTTGGTGAGAATAATGGAATGGGCAGTGCTCATCGTCGCGTGAAGACTTAAAGAGCTGCTTTGATGCAAAGTAGGAGTCCCAAGGTATGGAAAGCTGATTAAGACGGCGAGAGCGGTGTATTGTCCCCGTGCCATTCAACGTCCCGTAGTAACTACACCATGTAGTAGAGGATGACACGACAACCGGTCGGTATGGCATGTTCGTGTGGCCTCAGTTACGTAGTTACGTTTTTGAAGAATAATTTTACAAGATACTTATATACGTGTAGTATCAGGGATGGCTACATGCTGGAAATTATGGAATAGGGCAAGCTGTTCAGAAAAATGCGTTTTAGGTTAGATTTAAAACTTTCTTTACAAGAAGACATGCCTTTTTTTTAATTGAAAAGGATTATGAATAATTCTTGAGGCATACTGAACTCCTTTCTGAGAAAATTTTCGTGTGGTGTCGAACGTATGGACGTCGCTATTCCTCTCAAATCGTGATGGATAGTTTATGACGGATGTCGCTGGCTGTCTATTGTGAAGTTGAAGTTACTATGCTTAACCCCTTAAGCACATAAAGGATGAGGGCAGGTGAATAGCACATAATACTCTTTCTGGTCGCTTTGAGCAGTCAGTTCTTTCTTTCTGAGTTACCTCATAAAATTATTCCCTACGACATTATTGAGTATAAACTTTCAAAATACGAGGGACGTTAAATAAGTAATGCAGCACTTTTTTTGAAAGCAGGTTGGTTTTATTCATGGTTCCAATACAGCTCGTTATGCCCTCTCTTTTGTCTACAAAACCCTATTTTCCAACGTAATCTCCGTTGAGTATGACGGCCTTACGCCATCTTATTGGGAGGGTCTGTGTGCCTGCATGGTACAACTCTACTGGTCGACGTTGCAACCAAAGTGTTGCTGCATCGATTGCCTCACAGTCATCCGCGTAATGCTTCGTGCGTAGAGCGTACGTCATTGGACTAAACAGATGGATGTCGGAAGATGGGAGATCCGGGCTGTAGGAGGGGAGAGAAAAGATAGTCCAATAAGGTTTTGTGACCATCTCTCTGTAGTGTGCAGACTTCTGAGACGCTTGAGTTGTCATGGAGGAAGAGAAGTTCATTTTCATTTTTGTGGCGATGAACAGGCTGAAGTCGTTTTTGTCAGTTCCTGGGGGTAACGCAGCCGTGTGCTGCCGGCGACACGCGGAACATCGCACAGGGTTAGGTTGTTTGGAGGAGGAGACCAGACAGCGCGGTCATCGGTCTCATCTGATTAGGGATGGATGGGGAAGGATGTCGGCGGTGCTCTTTCAAAGGAACCATCCCGGCATTTGCCTGGAGCGATTTAGGGAAATCACGGAAAACCTAAATCAGGATGGCCGGACGCGGGATTGAACCGTTGTCCTCCTACGCAGGTTTGCATGACATTGTTGCGACCATCTCCCTAAGACTCAGCATGCTTTCGTACACTGCCAGGTCTCCGTTGACATTCTGCAAGCGCCTATGAATATCGACGATGCTCTGGTTTTCAGCCAAAAGAAACTCTACGACTGCTCTCCGCTTGGAACGCACCTCCGTTGCAGAAGCCGTTTTGAAGGCTGCGTATAATGCTGCCACCCATCGGAACTTCATGACACTATAGGCGCTGAAGGGCGAATATTCCACCGTATCCTATGCCACATTCTGCATCTTTTCGACTGAAATTGGTCGAGAAAATTCACCGCCCCTCGGATGTTAAGAGGTTGATTCGTTCATTACCAAGCAATTACACTACGCGGAAAAGTAGCTGAGCTTAATTGTGTAAGCAGGTCAGTATGTATGATATGAGACGCCTGAAGTGTTTGGCCTGCGTATATTTTTTAGTTGTTGCGCTTGCGCCCCCTCCCCCCTCCCCCCCTCCTCTCCACTTAATTCGGCTTACATGCCAGTGCGTTCGCCATTGTTAGCTAGGATCATCCAATTCGATACGCGCGACGCGAAGTGACTGTTGCAGTGAGCAGCAGCAGCAGCAGGGAGAAATGTGCGCAGCTTCGCCGAAGTTCGGTGCGCCGATGGCTGGGCGCAGTAATAACAGCAGACTGCGTGTTTAATGATGGAGGTGTGAGCGCGGCGCGGCCGGCGCGGATCAAATCGCATGGTGGCGGCAGGCGCTAATGGAGGAGAACGGGCCGACAAAGGCGACTTGCCGCGGAGTTTGGCCGCTGAATGCCGCGCTCCGCCGGCTAATCGCATTTTGGCGGCGATTATGCGCCGCGCCGCACGTCTGCTCCGCTCGGCGCCCGCCATTTTGCTGATGAGGCTCCAGCACTGCGCTCCTCGGTCTGGGGTCGCGGCGCGACTGCGCTAGCAGCATTGGGAATGTGCCCGCTTGTCGACCCGTCACTCTCTGCTCCGGGGGGTTAATGTCCGCCGCTGCTTTTGTTCTCTCCTAATTATCGTGCAGGGCTACAACAATTGTCTTAACAAGGACCTCTCTCTGACTGGGAAAACGAAAAGGTATCAGTTCTTCCTGTTATCGAATCGAATACTTTCATCTCAAAAAACACCCATACTTCTTTACACGATAGTTTCCAACTTATACACCGAATGGCCCAATATATGAGTGACGAATTGCAGCGATCTACGAAGGCGTGCAATAAGTAATGTAACAGGTTTTTTTTTCTCGGTCAGTTTCGGTTGAAAATATGTAAAATTTGTTGTGGGACATAGTGGAATACTCCCGCTCAAGTCCCTATAGTTTCATGAAGTTCCGATAGGTGGCGGTGCTATACATAACATTCAAAATGGCGTTTGTAACGAAGCTGCGTTTCGAGCAGAGGTGTCATAGTTTATTTTGGCGGAAAACCAAAGCCTCGCAGATACTAGAGGCGCTTTGTAGAGTGTCTACGGAGACCTAGAAGTGAACAAAAGCACAGTGAGTCGTTGAGCGAGGCGTCTGTGTCGTCGCAGCAAGGTCGCGCAAACCTGTCCGATCGCCCACGTGCTGGCTGGCCGCACACAGCTTGACTCCTCCAATGTTCGAACGTGATACACGGATCACAAATACCTCGCTGCTTAACTGGTAGTCTCTGTTCGCACAGCTAACACACTGGTCCACCCGATGGGGTACTCAGAGGTGTGCGCGCACTGGGTCCCTCTCCGCCTAACAGGAGACCATAAAGAGCAGCGAACGACCATCTGTGCGAAATTGCTTGCGCGTTATGAGGCTGAACGTGACAATTTTTTGTCGAGCGTCGACACAGGCGCTGCAAAATGGATTCATTGCTTCGAACTGGAAGCAAAACGACACTCCATGAAGTGGTGCCACACCGTATTTTCCTCCGAAGGAAAAAGTTTAATGTCGCACACTCAACCGGTGAAGTCGTGACGACGGTCTTCCGGGACTCTGAAGAGATTATTCTGTTTGAAACGATGAATTCTGAAGTGTGTTGTGCTGCCCTCAGGTAACAGAAGAAACTACTTAAGGGTGTTCGTCGCCTCAAAAATGCAAACGAACTTCTTCCCCATGACAAAGCAAGGTCTGGCAAGTCAACACACCCGAGAGGCGCTCACAAAACTTAATTTGACTACACTTCCTCACCACTCTCACACTTTCAAACTTCAGTCTGTTTCACCCAATGAAGGATGGACTCCGCGAGAAGCAGTACGTGGATAACGGGAGGGTTACTGATGCAGCAGTACGATGGCTCCGAGGTCGACCAGTAGAAGTGGTACCATATGCGCAATTTATTCCCGCCCAGTTAGGTGGCGTAGGCCGTCGCATTGAATGAAGATTATGTACAAAAAATTGGTTTTTGTAGTCGAAAGACTGGGGAATAATACGTTGTATTGGAATCCTGAATAAAACCAACTTGCTTTCAGAAAGAAAAATGTTTCATTACCTATTGAACGCCCCTCGTAGCTGCAACGGATCGCTCGCCTCTATCCCGCCACACACGATCGATTTGCCAAGCAGTTTCAACCTACATTACGAACACTACTGTGCTCTCCGGGTCTGCTATATAAAAGGAACTGCTTTGTTCAGCAATAATGGCCATTGGTCTCACTGTCCACCACGAATACGCCTGAAAAATAAATGGGAAAAAGAAGGGAATTGTCATTTATTGAACTCGTTTCGAAACGCTTTTCTTGGCAAACTTACATTACAGAGGATATTATACTTTTCACTGGTGTTAAGTGGTTTGTGTGCATCTTTCCAGTGTACTAATAAAATTCGTTTTTCGTTTATTACTACTCAATTGATTTTTTCAGTCGTTAGTTTCGTAGTTTGAACTGCAAGTATTGGTAGTTTCTTTTGAACTCATCATACTTATAGAGAAATGTTCCCTATTTCAGCGCTGTTGATTACCGTAATTCCTGTTACAAATTGCATGAGGGAGACTCAGCTTATGTGTAGTAATGACAAGGGACTTTAGTGCGAATCTATTATACAGACCGAGTGAGGTGGCGCAGTGGTTGGCACACTGGACTCGCATTCGGGAGGACGACGGTTCAGTCTCGCGTCCGGCCATCCTGATATAGGTTTTCCGTGATTTCCCAAAATCGCTTCAGGTAAATGCCGAGATGGTTTCTTTGAGAGGGCACGACTTACTTCCCCATCCTTCCCTAGCCCAATGAGACCGATGACCTCGCTGTTTGGTCTCTTCCCCCACAACCCAACCCCTAAACAACTCAACCATCAGATTACATCCAGGTATCGTCGCTATTATTATGAACTTCCCATCTACTTACTCTTAAGTCTACAGCACAAGTTTTACAACGATTATCGCTGCAAAATGGAAGGGTATCAATGCTTTTTATATTTGTTACTTCTGAACAAAACTTGCAACTTCGGCCCTAACTTCACTCCTTAGAGTGAATGATGGTCCCAGAATAACTATGAATTGTAATGTGAAGTTAGAAAGCGTGGACAAACCGAAACGAAACAAAACATTCCTGAAATAGACCCTTCTGCCAATAGCCCCGAACTAAAACCAGTGGAACACGTTTGGAATGAGTCTGAATGTAGAAGTCGCCGTTTCCAGCGCCCAACACCAGTACCTTGGCTGGTTTCGGCTCTGGAATGAGAATTCCTTCAGACATTCAAACACGTTATTGAATGTGTCTCCAGCGGAGTTCAGTCCTCCATAGAGGCAGAGGGTGGACATACTGCGGTTTAATGTCCACTGATAGACGTCCGGATATATTTGGTCACATAGTGTTTGCTAATATCGTGTCATCTTTGCATCTTCTCCCCCTCACCAATGACGTCTAGGGGTGGAATGTCGTCAGGACGGTGACGAATGAACGTAGATAATTACAAAACCATTGTTTCGACCGTAATATTTTTACATTCATGGCCTCTCACCATTACTCCCACGCAAATGGATGGTAGGGGTATATTAAGTCCAAAGTGTTCTTACACAAATACTGAGTCATGCGTATAAAAAATATTGCTAGAAATTGTTCCAGCTATTCCTGAGTTACACCTCTCTCTCTCTCTCTCTCTCTCTCTCTCTCTCTCTCCTTTTTTTCTGTCCCACCCCCCACCCGACTCACCTCCAACATCGCACCTTTTAGAGGTAGGGGGTTCTTACTACCACATCGCTTCCCTCCAGACAGCTGTTCGAAACCGATCCAGTAACTGATGAATGTGCAGATGTGTGTTCTAATGGCTGTCCATCCATAATGATGATTATCTCTTCTTCCCCTTTGGTATTCCCAGCATTTCAAAGTACACTGAGGTGAGAGAAGTCATGGGATACTTTCTGACATGATGTCGGACCTGCTTTTGCCCGGCGCAGTGCAGCTACTCCACGTGGTGTGAACTTAACAAGTTGTTGAAAGTCCCATTAAGACTCATTTCCAGTCAACGTTCGATTCATTTGGATGAGAGGACCCAGCCCATTAAATGTGAACACAGGCCACACCATTATGGAGCCATCACCAGCTTGCACAATGCCTTGTTGTTGATGACTTGGGCCAATGGCTTTGTGGCGTCGAACCCTTTCATCAGGTCTTACCAACTCACCTTACCACGCCACGGTTTCCCAGTCGTCTAGGGTCCAACCAATATAGTAACGGGGAGCGATGACCGTAGCAGTCTGGTCCCTTTAATCCCACAAACCAACCAACCAATATAGTAACGAGCCCAGGAAAGGAGCTGCAAGCGATGTCGTGATGTTAGGGAAGGCACTCGCTTCAGTCGACTACTGTTACAGCCCATTAGCACCAAATTTCGCCGCAGTGTCCTAACGGATACGTCCATCGTACGCCCGAGATCAATTTCTGCCGTTATTTCACGCAATGTTGCTTATCTGTTAGCATGGACAAGTCTACGAAAATTTCGCTGCTATCAGTCGTTAAGTGAAGGCCGTCGGCCACTGAGTTGTCCGTGGTAAGAGGCAATGGCTGAAATTCGGTGTTCTCAGCATACTCTTGCCCCTCTGGCTCGCGGAATATTGAATTCCCTAACGATCTCCGAAATGGAATGTCCCATGCGTCTAGCTCCAACTACTATTTCGCGTTGAAAGTCTGTTAATTCCCATGGTGCAGTCATGTTTACGTAGCAAACCTTTTCACATGAATCACCTGAGTACAAATGACAGCCCCGCCAATGTATACCCTTTTATACCTTGTGTACGCGTCACCACCGCCATCTGTCTACGTGCATATTGCTATCCGATTACTTTTGTAAACTCAGTGTATATGTCACCCGGCGCCCTCTCGTCTGTCAGCGATCCGCTCTTGCGCGGCCTTGTGGAACCGGGACTCAGCGCTTTCGCTGGTGAGAACCGCCGCTGTTGGATGCGGTGGCGCCTGCTCTTTATTCATGCGGAGCGTCGTGGAGGCGCCTTGCCCCGTTATGTAAACGGTCCGCTGCGTGACTTCCCGCAGCATGGAGGGATTTCAGGCTGGGCGATACCATGCCGACGGCAGTCTTCCCCGTTCCCTTCGTTAACCTCCGCCTCACTATGGCTCCACTCCCTGCGTACGCCGAGCCCTTCTCCAGCTCCTCTTGTTCATTCTGGGATCTGTTGCGGGCTTCAGAGTATAAATAGAAATCGCGGTGTCTGGTTCTGATCAGAGCTATTATAAGGCAGTAGGACACAATCACATCTGTACTCGTCATCACCATATATGGCAAGTACTACGCAGATGAGCTTCAACTAGTGTAATTCGCTTCCATTAAAGAGCCAAACCTAAGACAGACACTGAGGCGTCAGAAGTCACGGGATAGCCATATGTACAAGTTTAGATAGCGGCGGTTTCGGCTACAGAAGGTATAAAAGGACAGTGCATTGGCGGAGCTGTCATCTGTAGTCTTGTGATTCCTGTGAAAAGATTTGCAACGTGATTATGGCCACACCACGGGAGTTAAGATTTTGAACGCGAAACGATAGTTGTAGCTAGACGCATGGGACATTCCATTTCGGAAATCGTTAGGGAATTCAATATTTCGAGATCCACAGTGTCAAGAATGTGCCGAAAATACCAAATTTCAGGCATTACCTCTCACCACGGATAACTCGGTGGTAGACGGCCTTCACTTAACGACCGAGAGCAGCGTCATGTGCACAGAGTTGTCACTGCTAACAGATAAGCAACATTGCGCGAAATAACAGCAGGATTCAATGCGGGAGAGAGTGCGGCGAAATTTGGCGTTAAATGTCTATTCCAACAGACTACCGACGCAAGTGCCTTTGCTTAACAGCACGACACGCATGCAGTGCCTCTCCTGAGCTCGTGACCATATCTGTTTGACCCTAGACTGAAAACGGTGGCATGGGCAGACGAGTCTCGATTTCAGTTCGTAACAGTCGCAGGTGGGATTCGAGTGTGGCCGAGACCCCACAAAGCCATCGACCTAGGTTGTCAAAAAGGCACTATGCAAGCTGGTGATGGTTCTATAATGGTGCGGCCTGTTTTTACATGGAATGGACTAGGTCCTCTGGTCTAACTGAAACGATCATTGACTCGAAACGGCTATATTCGTCTACTTGGAGACTATTTGCAGCCATTACTGAATGGAAGTTTTATTAATGACAATGCACCGTGTCACCGGGCAACAATTGTTCCCTGTTGGTTTGGAGAACTTTCTGGACAATTCGAGCGAATGGCTTGACCATCGAGATCACCCGCACGAATCCTCGAACAACTTTTTGAACCCATGGCACGTCGAGTTGCAGCGGTACCCCTAGTGAAAGGATGTCGGACGCGATTTTAGGAGGTATCCCATGACTTCAGTCACCTCAGTCTAATGTAGGAAAAGAAAAGTTCTGCCATTCTCTACAGAAACAATATAAGGATTCGTTTGTAAATTTAATTTTTTTCGGTATTATTAATTCATTTCCAGACACATTTGTCTTTCACGTCCGCCTCTGTAGCTGACTGCCAAATGACCCGGTTTCGATTCCCGGTATTGCAAGGGATTTTTCATTGGTGGGAGGGTTGGAATTGGTTGTTATGCCTGGTGATACAGTTGAGGAGCTACTTCACCGCTTAGTAGCATCTCATGGTCACCAAAACTGACGATTGCCGCGAGAGCGGTGTGCTGACCCCACGACCCTCCATGCCGCGTTTTTAGCGGATGACACTGTAGTCGGTAACTATTGATGGGCACGTCGGGGGCTGTGGGCGGAGGCATCTTACGAGGATTCTACTGGAATATATCAAAGTTCTGTTTATCGTATGTTAATTTCAGATGTGGTTCGACAAACCTACGTGTTACTGTCTCCTTCTTTCACTTCACTTAGCTAACTTCGACACACAGATGCGTCAAAATTAATAGACTTCTTATTTTCCACCACTCAATTTTGCATCCACGAGACACACGATTCCACGAGACACACGATTCCACGATTCCACGAGACACACGAGACACACGATTCCAGACAATTCATTGGTGCTTCGGAACTGCTTCTTATTGATAACACGGGGATTGACAATTTTTGCTGGAAGAACTGTTCGTTTGCTTCTCTGTACACAAACAAATCAGACAAATTTATACCTAAAATTAATCCGTGTAACAACTACTGTGTGTATTGTTCCAGAAAAATTCACTGAATATGTCTTTCATATACGCGGGCAATTCGGAAAGTTAGTTCCAATGCTATCTGTTGCAAGGAGGATGGGGAATAGCGTTTCCAGCGTTGCTGTGTCGCCCGGCTCAGTAAGTGTGTGGCAGTGCCGCGCAAAGTTACTGAAGTTATTCGCGCCGTAACTGTAAATCAAAGTGTGTGTCCTATCAATGCAAATGCTGGCGCTAGTGGGTTACGCGCTGTAATCCGTTTCCTGTGTGCGAAAACTGTAGGTTTTTATTGTGAACTTCGTGCAATGTCAATGATAGTGCGGTCAGCAAATAGTGCCGTTTATTTCATCAAGATCTGATGAACGTTCACTACAAAGAAAGAAGTGGGTCACCATCTTTTGCAACAAATGGACTAGTTGCAAATGTTAGTGAGAGAATGTGAGAAAGTCGCCGCTTCCCGACTACGGAATTATCAGTCAGTTTCCGTCAGATAAGACATAAGAGATATGCTCGGTGTTAGGCCTGACAAGCGTAGTTACCGTAAGTATTACGCTCTGTGTGTCTCAAAGCTGCTGACTGATGTCCACGAAACAAAACATTGGGAGCAACATTAACGTTTGCGATGCGACGCTAAGCCGTAGGAGACTAATTTCTCAATCACATTCCGACTGTGTATGAAACGATGGTTGCAGATGTCAACGTGGAGACAAAAAAAAAGAGTGGAATGTGGTAATACTGGTTCCCCATGTAAGCCTTGAAAGTACCGCCAAATGTTTTCTGAACGAAATCAGGTGACAATTGTTTTTTGGAACAGAAAGGGAGCACTCCTTGTTGATTTTATAGAAAGAGGCAATAGAGTTACGAAATTTAATGTAAAATACTAAACTAACTCAGAAGATGAATGCAGATCAAAAGGCATGGGAAATAGAGTTCTGCTGTCGTTTATGTGCACGAGAATGCTAGGTCACATACTGCCGCTCGCGTGCAAACGTTGCTTAACACTTTAAACTGAGAACTGTTTGATCATAATCCGTGCAGCTTTCATTCGTTATGCTGTGATTTTTGACCTGTTCACGAAAACGAAAATTGGCTAGGGTCACAGTGGTTTGAAGATGACGACGAGTTAAAGGAGTGGATCAAAGCAAGACCCTGCTTATAGGTTGCAAAATCGTACAGCAAGGACGTTGAAAAACTAATTCCTCGATATGACAAATCCTTTAATGTGGGAGACAATTATGTAGGAAAAAGTATCTGACAACGTTTGCTTTAAGTTTTACACTACCGGCCATTAAAATTCCTAAACCACGAAGATGGCGTGCTACAGAAGCGAAATTTAACCTCCAGGAAGAAGATGCTGTGATACGCAAATGATTAGCTTTTCAGAGTATTCACCCAAGGTTGGCGCCGGTGGCGAAACCTACAACGTGCTGACATGAGGAGAGTTTCCAACCGATTTCTCATATACAAACAGCAATTGACCGGCGTTACCTGATGAAACGTTGTTGTGATGGCTCGTGTAAGGAGGAGAAATGCGTACCACCACGTTTCCGACTTTGATAAAGGTCGGATTGTAGCCTATCGCGATTGCGGTTTATCGTATCGCGACATTGCTGTTCGTGTTGGTCGAGATCCAATGACTGTTAGCAGAATACGGAATCGGTGGTTTCAGGAGGGTAATACGGGTCGCCGTGCTGGATCCCAACGGCCACGATCACTAGCAGTCGAGATGACAGGCATCTTATCCGCGTGGCTGTAACGGATCGTGCAGCTACGATTCGATCCCTGAATCAACAGATGGGGACGTTTGCAGGACAACAACCATCTGCACGAACAGTTCGACGACGTTTGCAGCAGCATGGACTATAAGCTCGGAGACCACGGCTGCGGTTACCCTTGACGCTGCATCACAGACAGGAGCGCCTGTGATGGTGCACTCAGCGACGAACCTGGGAGCACAAATGGCAAAACGTCGTTTTTTCGGATGAATCCAGGTTCTCTTTACAGCATCATGATGGTCGCATCCGTGTTTGGCGACATCGCGGTGAACGCACATTGGAAGCGTGTATTAGTCATCGCCATACTGGCGTATCATCCGGAGTGATGGTATGGGGTGCCATTGTTACACGTATCGGTCTCCTCTTGTTCGCATTGACGGCACTTTGAACAGTGGACGTTAAATTTCAGATGTGTTACGACCCGTGGCTCTACCCTTCATTCGATCCCTGTGAAACCCTACATTGCAGCAGGATAATGCACGACCGCATGTTGCAGGTCCTGTAGAGGCCTTTCCGGATACAGAAAATGTTCGACTGCTGCCCTGGCCAGCACATTCTCCAGATCTCTCACCAATTGAAAACGTCTGGTCAATGGTGGCCGAGCACCTGGCTCGTCACAATACGCCAGTCACTACTCTTGAAGAACTGTGGTATCGTGTTGAAGCTGCATGGGCATCATCTGCATTTCTTCTTAGTGTAGAAATTTTAATGGCCAGTAAAGTATATAATTAGAAAAGTTTCAATGTACTGGCGTTCGTTTGGTAAAATACCAGAACTTCCTAAGTAAAAAAGCGAAGCGTATGTAGAAATGAAATGATAATATTGGAGGAATAAAAAGGCGTTTCAGTTTGTAAACTAAAACGTGTAAAAAAAAAGGCAATCTAAAAGCATACTACTGCCTCATGATCTGAGAGTCACAAGGGTGAGTGAAGATAGCTAGACAGCTCCTGGATTACATGCGGTTTGTATCCTATATCTGCATGTTGTTCTGCGAAGAGTGGTCGACTGAGACTTAAAAGGATTTAGCTAGAAAAATTGATCTACTAAAAAGCCGAAGTAACATGTTGGAAGATGTACGTAATTATTTGATAAGAAAATCTGTTGCGCTACTTTTTCCGTCAAGTGCGGTACTGGGAGACAAATACCTATTAAGGCATTGTTTTTGGAGCGTTTCGGGTGTACTTAAAAACGATACGTTTATAAGCAACAAAACTTAGAATGGACGCCAAAGCGCGATGGAAATCTTGGAATGGCAGCAACGGAAAGCGGCCGGGTGGATGCACGCTCCAATTCAGCGCCAATTGGCTCTCTTCGACTTCGCAAAAAGTGTGAACCGTTGCCTGTGGCGCCAGCTGCAGCGTAGCCGGGAGACCGTCGTTCTGGTGCAGCTGGCAACTTTGAATGTGTTTACTCGTACCCGGTTTAAGGACGAAGGTAGAAACTCGATTTGTGAAACGCCACAAGAAAAGGAGGCGGCCGCGGATCGAAGTTTCTGGTCGTTCGCTAACTTTGTCGGCGCCCTGCATTTGTTACATTCGGCTGAGACAGCAGAGGCCGCCAGAGTCGCTGCCGCACACGTGGCGCTCTTGCAAGTGTCTCACTTCGTTATTTTGGGAGATTCCTAATTATAAGAATGGTGATGATCAGACTGTTGCCTGTTTCGAACTCACTGACAAAATCATTCCCATCTCTTTCTAGGTCATCCAATAAGTCTTTTCCCATTCGGCTTGTAGTTCAGGTTCTTCTGAGGAATTCAATGGCGTGAAGTTCTCATGACATGTTGCCTCTAATGCTCACGTAGCTTGGAGTTTTTGCATGGATGCTGAAATAAATTCTGTTCTGATATCTTTGTTCCTAATCATATATTTCCTTGTCCAGTCCTTCGTCTTTCTTAGGAACCTCATTTCTGCTGTTTCAATTTTATTTTTTATGTTTTTTGGGAGGGGGGAGGTAACCCAGCTTTCGCTTCCATAGGGTAAGACAGGAACCGCCATTACTTCATTGAATTTCATGATGGTTTCCTTTTGTACTCCATGGCTCAATGTTCTGCGAATGGTACTACAGATCGCTTGGAATCTGTTTATTTTGTTTTCAGTATCAGATCAAAATCAACACTTCCGGCACAGCCTAAAGAAGAGATTTGATTCGCTTGTTCTAAGTCTGAATTATCCATAACAAATTTTCTTCTGACTGGGTATTTTTCTTCGAATGCCATTATTTTTGTTTTGTTGCTAGAAGATTGAAAGTTGTAGTTTCTGCAAATTTCGTTTAGCTGAGTTGTTGATCTTTGGAGGTCATCTTCCTTCGTTTGAATAATAACGGTGTCACCAGCAAAAAAAAGTACAATCAAGTATTCCTCATTCGTTACCTTAATTCCTTTGTTCACTTTACATTTCCATTTGCGAAGAATGAAGTCAATATAAATATTAAGAGGCAGGTGATAGTCCACGCCCTCGTCTAGCACCTTGGTTAGTAATTTTCTTATAGTCGATTCCTACCTGTGTCAATTATAATGCGTGTAGTTCTGTAGAAACTTTCCACTGCCTCTTTTGGGTGATAAAGATATCCAAATTCAGACAAAATCTGCCCGCCGCGGTGGCCGAGCGGTTCTAGGCGCTTCAGTCCGGAACTGCGCGACTGCTACGGTCGCAGGTTCGAATCCTGCCTCGGGCATGGATGTATGTGATGTCCCTAGGTTAGTTAGGTTTAAGTAGTTCTAAGTTCTAGGGGACTGATGACCTCAGATGTTAAGTCCCATAGTGCTCAGAGCCATTTGAACCATTCAGACAAAATCTTCCATGGGGTATGACGGCTTACACGATGAAAAACCTTCTCAAGGTCGATAAAGGCCATATAGGTTTCTACATAAAATTCTCAGTGTTTTTCTGTTCTGTTTTTAATGAAAAAAACATTCTGTGCATGGACGACATGATCTAATACATTTCGTTCTTCAGATATAATAGCTTCTGTGATATTCTCCATGCGGTTATTGGTTACCTTTGAGTGTTTAGAAGACGAATGCCACGATAGCTTTTACAGTCTTTGAAAAGAGAGATTACTTCCGCTGTATACCAAATGTCTGGAATATTGCTGTTAGTCCGACATTAATTTATTATCTAGTGGTAACCCTCCATATTTAATTAGGTCTGCATTTTTACCATCTATTCCAGTAGCCTTTCTGTTCTTTATGCCTTTCAAAGCCTCTTCTAGTTCGTCCATAGTAATTGGATCTTCTATTTCATCGTACATACCTTCTCCAGTGTCACCTTCGGCCTTCTCTGTACACCACATGTTCGCACAATGATTTCTCAGTTGTTCATTGATATAATGTTCACTGAGGTGTTTTTTTCGTTGTTGAGGGCCTTCGTGACCTTACATGCACATTGCAGTCTACCGTGTACGTCGTGTTTTAAGACACCTGTGAGCGAGTCCCACGACTGTTGATGTGCTTTGCGCACTACTTGTTTCGCAGCATTCCTTTTTATTTTACAGGTTTCACAACTTTCTGTTGTATTTGTCTGTAGAGACTTCAAATAAGCTGTTTGTTTTTCTTGAATGGATTCTATAATTTCTGCGTTCAAAATTCTGAATTTTTTTTCCCGTCTGTTTTCTTCCTTTTACCAGATGCTTCTGAGGTTGCTTGAGTGAAGCAGGTTCTGATATTATTCAATTCTATATCGATATTTTAATTGACTAGAAGTGAAGCAAGCTTTTCTTTGCGTCTGTACTGATACTGTTTCCAAACAGTATATTCTGACAGGAGATGTACTCTGAACTACTTATGTTGTGGCTTCTATTGGTTGTTCTTTGTCTTCTCCAATTTTGATAGTAACCGTACCTTACTGCCTAAAAGGAAGTGGTCGCTTCCTCTAAAAACACGTAACTTTTTTTTTTCTCTCCAATCCTCGAACATTCCACTTTGCCAAAGACATATAATCCGTAATGCCAAATCCTTTGTTCGTCGATATTGTCCGGTTGTTAGTAGTCGGTCCATTCCTGTATCTGGGGCTGTTTGTGAGTTGACCAGTAATTTTATAATTCCCTGGCTGCGTTACAAGCGCTGCACCAGGTTAAGTCGCACGATGGGGCCAGCACCTCAAGGTACCGCGACTGGCCTGATTTTCTATCAGATTTGTCTACCCTAGGGAAGCTGACTCCACCATGTATCTAGAGCCCTTCCTACCCTGTGTTGTGTGACACTCTTCGTCTGGCTCCTTAGTCGAGACCACTCTGGCTAGGGCGACTCTGCTAGTAGCTATGCTACCGCCAGCACAGTTCTCGAGTTCGTCGAAGCACGCAAAACCTCCCGCCCGCCACTGAAGGCGTCTTCGATAAGGCGGAGTCCCCTGTTACGTTGTAGCCTATAATGTAAACTCAGGCTGTATTCTTCCTTACACAAATATTACTATCTAAGATCTTTTTTTAAATACGTCGACAACTAATGGTACAGAATGCTCTTCTATAGCTAACACAGTACGGTTTCCCTTCACGATAACGATTTCTACTATTATCATACCTAACTACATCTGTTTCCCTACGACTCAAAAGGGTGTAAATAAAGTATTTAGATGAAGCTTGGCGGGTATGTACAGGGGTCAAAACAATGAAATGCTTATTTTTTCGATTTTGCCGAATTTCACCTTTGAGGGATAATACACACTCCAAAAGATAATTTGGCGATTAGGTTCAGACGAAATATCTTCAAAACCATGATATTTAGAAAATGTTTCATCCAAAAGTTGAAAGTAATTAACATTCTTGAAAACTATACAACCAACTTTTGCAATAATTTGAAATGTGGTAGAATACTCTACCACTATTAATTAATTTTAAAAAAATGAAAACTTCTCCTAGAACATAAGTTAAAGAATCATTTATGCCACATCGATCCATGGGTAATGAAGCTCGTTTCTAAAACATTTTTGGAAAATAAGCTACACACAATGCGCTGTCGGAGTATTTTCAACGTACCTAATAAAAATGTGGTCCCAAGCGACTAGCACCAGAGAGGATAGTTTCTTCGATCGACCTTGCAGAATTGTACAGACACGACGTGTATCTTAAGTCAGCACGTGGGCTTGTCTGCAGTAAGACAGTTCTCCACACGGACAGTGCGACGACTTTGCAGAACCTCAAACTGTCGGCGTGGCGAACAGTGTTGTTCTTTTCTTTGACACGGCAGATGTGACCAAGACAACATGGACACTGGAGTAGCACCAGTTCTCTCGACTACGTGTACAGGATGCCAGTGACGACTGTGGGTGGAGAGTACAGCGACAATGAACATTGACAGACTGCTTTAGTCATCGGAAAATGACCGTGATGGTGTTAGGGTGCCATTAGATAGACAGCACGATGACATTAGGTTTGAGTATACGGTAACTTAGGCAGAAAGCTGTTAAATTTCTAACGTGGACCAGTGGTTGTATTCAAACTGAAAGGTCTCCGTGAAGTAAATTTTCAACATGATAGCGTAAGGCCATACGTCATCGGTGGTGTACTGTCCGCGATTCAGAAGCTGTTCGTGTTGCCCTCACTCAAGTTTTTCAGTCTCTCGTCACGACTTGTCAGCCGCAAGAATTGATGAACTCTGGCACACATTTGGAAGAGCTTGGAATAATGTACCTGTACTGTTACCCAAGTTCAGTTCCACTAGATGCCTAACTGGACTAGAGCTACCATTGATGCCTGGAGTGGCAGCTCTGTATACTGTATTTTGCAGCACGTATACTCTCAGACAACATACATGTTTAACAGTGCATTCGTCTTACTGCTATTGCATACAGACACCAAGTAGAACTTCATTATTCGCTATCTTTCTTCATGTTAAGATTTAATGGCCTGTAGTGTACTTTCTCTAGAAGTGTTCACAGCTATATGACGTAATAAGGTTCACATGTGCTGTAAACTCTATGATGAGAAACTTAAAGCTAAATCGTAATTGAAGATGTAATGTGCACAGGACGCTGTGATCTTTCCCAATGCACAGAAAGAAAGGTCACTTCTTTATTTTATCAGATAACTGATTTCGGGCCTTTTCTTCCCAACCTCCGTTCCATCAATTACTACGTTGCTAAGCTCAATCTATCAGTTAGCAAATGTTCCGTTAAAAACAGTAGTAGTGGATTTAAGGATTACCGTAACCATTTGAGAACCAGTGGTTTGTCCCTGAAACCACAGTTTTTTTTAAGTATCAGTGTCTTTGGCATGATGAACTTGCAAAACAAGACATCCAGGGATACACTAAGCTACTTCAACGAATGTAGTATATTGTAGCAGTCAGATACAGCGTTCAAAGCAACAGTCGGCTCTGACATTGTGCTACGAGTTGGTAGAAAATTTATTCTGATGTCAGTTCATTCGATTTTAGGCCCATTTCTCTTGTTTTAGACATTAAGAAGTCATGGAAGTTAAGAGATGTGGGATTGTGTCGAGGAAAATTGCGAAATCGCTTTCAAACATTTCATGAAATGAAAAGTCGTTGAAGACTTTGCCAGAGGTTTCAAATGAAACTACTTTGTAAAAGCAATTGATTCTTTCCTTCCTGCCATTTTTTCTTGTATTCGTTGCTTTATATGATAATAAAGTTCAATTTTGTGACAAATTTTAAAATGGTTTGAAGTGAAACCACCTCCTCAAAACTTCATCGTTTACTTTTTGCCATTTTCTTTTTGCTGTCATTGTTCACAGTGAGAATAAAGGTCAGGTTTGTCAAAATTTTGAAAACAATTTTTTCGTATTATTGGAACTCATGGGTTAAAAGTATCGAAACATGTTACGCAATAAAATAAAAGGAATTGTCGTTTATGTTTCTCTACAACACAGGTAAAAACGTGACACTTATTGAACATACTTGTTCGAAGTATGAACCAAACGAATTCATCGCATTTTGAGACCAGTGAAAGTGGAGACGCTGTTGGCAGACATATTCACGGTTGTACGTGAGCGGAGAAATTTGCTACGTACGGCCCGTTAGCGGGACGACTCCATCGCGCGGCCTCCGGGTGTCCCTCGGCGAGTCCGTGATGAGGAGGCAATCAGCGGGGGCGGCGCCGCTGCCATCGCGGACCGGCGGGGGCGGCGCGGCTCGTTAGCGCAGGAAGCTGCCGTAACGAGCGAATACAGGTGCAGCTCCGGCTCATCACGGCCCTGCTGACCTGCCGTGTCCGGACGCGCCAGCCCTCGCAATCCGGGCCTCCGTCCCCGACCCATCGCCCCTTAACCTTATTTACGCAACCAGTAAGCGAGGCAGGAAGCTGCGCACCAAACACGGAAGGAAGACGGTATGAAGTATCGTCTCCGGCATGCTGGGATCGGACTCCGAAATAGCAGAACTTCCTACTCGCTAGTGCAAGGGTTTAATTTCTTGGCTTCTCTACCACGGCAGGAGTTTAGTAACCCGTCCGTAGGTGGTGTGTCGGTCTGTTTCCACAGAAGACATACATTTTCTTTGTTTGCGAGGTATTAGGAATTTTCATAAGCCTGTGTACATCTATTTACGCTTGTACACTTAAAGTATTAGGCCTTTGCCTGTTAAGGTGTCCATATTTTCGGTGCGTTTACACCTCTGCGACTTCCCGTGCGCGCTAGGCGTATGCAGTTGTTGGACTAAGAGCCGTGCAGTCGCATTCACCGGTGCAAAGTCATATGTGCCCTTTAATTGTGAGGACGTGCTACCGTGCGCAGGCGCTCAGGTCTCCCCATACCAGACGTGTGGGGCAAGCACAGCCGCACGGCGACTAGCCGCGAGGCGCGCTGGTGTAAACGAACTTCCAGGAGGTAAATTCCTTTTTGCAGGTAATCGTCTTTCTTTGTTAAAATTGTGACATTGTTTGTACATGACAAACAATTCAGGGTAGTCTCTTCATGTATTCTAATACCTCCATGAAACTTTGCGTAACATTCACGCGCTAAACCATATGAACGAGGGCTGCAGAAAAGCAGTGCCTCCAAATTTTTTATGTGAAAACTCTTCAAGTTTTATTAATAAAACTTTATTAACATCTACATCTTTACTCGTAATCTCATTTTTATTTATTTATTCGTACGGCTCACTTCCAATTTAGAAATACGGGTATATAACATTAGACTATTAGAATAACAAGACTAGAACTGCATATAAAACTAACTGAATGTCACTATTCAAGTTCCTAATACATATAAGAGCTTCATCATCAGTTTTCATGTGTTTCTCCTACTCCAGTGATTGGAACGCAGGGGGCATTCATCTCTAATGTGCTTGGTTAGTAACAAACCGGAAGCTCTGTAGCACCCAATTTGTGAAGAGTGTCTGCGCATCGTCCATGCCCAGTGCGAGCTCTGTTCAGTTTGACCCATAGTTTCCTGTCGAGTTCTGTACCACCAGAATCACAGTTGTACTCTCGGAATCCCTCATGCTGTTCAGAATTATCAATAAGTTAACAGTTCTGATCCCACAGGTCTCTAATGCCGGTATCATTGGCGTCTAGCTGTTCTGATTGCCGTAGCGGTATGTTTCTTGAACGGAGTCAGTTTCGTCGTATATTTGATACGTCTTCCTTTAGGGGTGATTCCAGGTTTTCCTGTAGCTTGCTGTATTCCCGAAGCAAGGCCTCGTTTCTGCAGATTGCGGGTGGATAGATGTTGATCAGCAGAGGGAACAAATAAATTAGAAAAATCTTGAAAATACTGCTGCCAAGATAAAAACTCGTAACAATGTTATAAAAAAATTGTGTGGAATGACATATGGAGTTTCAGCGGATACTTTGCGCACGTCATCCATTGCGTTGGTATTCTCAGCAGCCGAGTATTATGCCCCGGTGTGGTTAAACAGCTGCCACACAACTTGATAGACGCCAGTTGAACCATATTATGCGGTTAATAACTGGGACAATCTGAGCAACACTGATTAATTGGCTCTTCATCTCTACATATTCATTTCTCAACATTCACCGTGGCGACGAACCCATTTCTCCCAACGAGAAACCAATGTGTTGATACCGCCACTGTAGTGTGTCTGACTTGCTTGACGGAACCACAGCCTAACTTCTGCTTGCAACACCTTATCGGTGTCAAAGAGAATTCCTCGAAGGCGTTCTTTAACTTTCCGAAACGATGAAGATCGGAAGGAGCCCAGTCGGAACTGTATGTAGGATGACTGATAACAGTGAGCCTAAAGCGTCGCAGATGTCGCAGCGGTCGTGTGTAGTCTGGTATTGTCATGCTGAAGGAGAGGCTGCGTTGTGTGTGGACCTAGCTACGTTACGCACCGCCGTGTTACATGGTACAAGCAGCAGAGCTCTAGCGACAGAGGGTTGCAATTATATAGAAGTTAGCAATAAAGATGTAGAATGTTAGTAACGTTAGTGTCATTTAAAGAAAACGTAGAGTTTCCTCATAAAATATTTGGAAGCATTCCAATTTAGCAGGCACTCGTACATATTAGAAAACGTCGGCGAAATGCTTCGCCCTTCTCTGAAAACGTGTGAATTCTTAAGGGACCAAACTGCTGACGTCATCGGTCCCTAGACTTGAACAGTACTTAGACTAACTTACGCTAACAACAACGCACACATTGAAGTGCGAGGGAGGACTCGAACCCTTTTCAGACTCTCAGTACAGTTATGAAAGAAGCTGCCAGCTCTCCATTTACATCTTTATAAACACTCCAGAAGCTGCTGTACTGTACGTGAGGAAGGCTACATCGTAACAATATTATTGCTTTTGTTTCCTGTTGTATTATCGTACTGAACGAAGTAAATGACTATATGCTTCAGTTCGCGTCTTCATCTCTCATATCTTACACTCACCATGCGTCTGCGAGAGCGACAGTGACGGCAGAATAATACCGGTCACAGGTTTTCTTAGATTGCAGGTTCTCTAAGTTTACCCGACAGGGTTTCTCAAAACTGTTTTTTCTTCCAATGATTCTTTTTTTCACTTCCCCGGCCATTTATGTTACAATTCCGCGTGGATTAATCGGACCTGTTATTAGTCTACCAGCGCCTCTCTATATTCGTTCGGTGACTGATTTCATGTTTACTTGGTAAAGACGCCAGACGTTTACAAAACTACGCCCGAATGGGTCACATCTGCTTCTTGTATACGATTTCCTTTATAGATAGCAGCTTCTCAGTAGCCTTCGAACAAATCCAACTCTTTTATTCGCCTTTCGTAATACCGATTTATAGGACTATCAAATTTCAAGTCGCTTCTTAACATTGCCTATGCAGTATCTTAAGGCTGAGGAAGATGGCTTCGCCATCTTGCTCCCCAAGGAAGAAGTGGTGCGGTATTCGCTCCTACACACTGACCTGACGGCAACTGTACGCACACTTAGGTCATGCGTATGGCCTAGCCTAAGGAGTCGTCGATTTCCCACAGAGGCGTCCGCTGGCCAGCTACTACAACAAGTTTCCGTGCAGCAAGCTACCACAAAAACGATGACGACGACATTAATGATAACATGTATTCTTATCGCAGGGACCTGTGGAATTCACCACTGTAGGCGTTACTTCTGCCAACAGACGAAGTTCCAATCGACGACGAGAGATGCAGCTAAAGCGGGACAACTTCCCTCTGCAAGTCTCTTGGCTGACAGTATTCCGCGTTGTACACCTCCATCCCGGCACTACTTGGTCAGTCATTATCTGAAGTTGCACCGGCAATTGCGCTGACTGCTCCGTGGTTCCTCCTTTCGAGTAACTCGCGACTAGCGCCGACGCCACCGATCCTGAGTTGACATCTTCAATGGGACGATCAAAAAGGTTAGGGTTGAGAGCGTTGCTGCAGCGTATGTGAAAGGCAGTGCGATTCCGTTGCGGGTATACAAGCAGCGACATGTAGGCTTGGGATTAGTGTGGCATCCGTGTCTTCCGAAGTGCAGTAAATACGGAAATGTTAATTATGTGCGACGTTACCAAATGCATCTAAACAAGACTAATGTGCTGGTAGGTATCAATCTAAGAATGAAGAATGTGTAAGGGGGTGGCTTCTCTCTCAAAAAGTAACCTTGTGGAATCATACGCGACAAGGGATTCTGCGGATCCATGATAATGCACGTCTCCATATCGCAAATGTCGTAATCCAAAAGTTACGCCAACTTAAGTGGGAGACTCTCGAATACCCATATTGCAGTCGTAATATCTGCCTATGCGATTATCACGCCTTCGGTCCCTTAATAAAGGCCTTGAAAGGTGGAGGATTCCTATGGGACGAGGATGTGCAACAGGCAGTTATGAGCTGATTCACACAGGGTGACAAGTGCTTTTACCAAATGGGTATCTAGAACGTCAGTCGAACGATTCCCTCATGCGCACGGCGATTTTGCCTCAGTTTTATGCCAGACGGTACGGCTTGCGAAAGGAAGATTCTTGATCCCACCCTTACACGTCCAGGTGGACCTGCCTTGCAGCGTAACACTCTTCGGGCTTCATTACGAACCTTCCAATGGTGTTACTTGATAAGTGTTACTTCTTTCTGTAACTCGCATCAGAGCTGTACAGTAATCGGTATTGTTATCTCTTGTTGTAATTGTATCTAAAATAAATTAGTTACTATTTATAGTCTACTTGACTGTTGTTATTCCTGCGTATACCTTCACGACTCGCACACGCAGATGCTTTAGTGCCTAAATAATTATACGATTCGACGTGCTCGAGATAGTCAACACTAATCTTGTAATTAAACTCTATCCAGATATTCCTCTTTGTTAGGTTCGTCCACATTTAAAGAGAGGCGCAATTCATCACTAAAAGTGGATATTTTGTCCATACCATCGTGTAGTTCTCTACAACATGACAAGATGATACTTCCTATATACAACAGCTTTATCAGCGAACAGTTTCATAGCGTTACTCATCACGTCATATAATCCGTTAAAGTATTTTCAAAGTATAGTTGGACTATCATGGGAATAATTATGCTGCTCTCAGAATATTCTTGCCAGACTTAAAATACTGTCCGTGACATATGTTGAATCATTCCTGAATATAAAGGTATTCTACCAAGCAGACGATCAGATTAGGAAGAGAAACGGCAAAATTAATGAGCATGTATGTGCGTCAGATTTGCACTGCCGAGTTGCTGCCGTGAGGTGCTCCCGGCTCCAGCCTGTGCACGATTCAGTTCCGGATAACCTGCCCCGAGAATATATTAGGGTTGTGAACGCCAGCGGCCTTTGTACTACGAAATGTACTCACGTCACTAGCGCCGGGCGGCGTTCTTGATATGCGTAGTCGGCAAGTGCAGATAAATCACCCGCGCGGCGTCCAACACCGAGTATTGTCGTTTCGCAGAAGCAGTGACAGCTGCGAGAGATTCCCTCGTTGTTTGCTCTCAGTTCCGGATTTCCTGTCCGAACGGCGGTGGCCATCGATCAGCGATTCGTCCGTCAAACGCGCCAATGACCGCGGGAAACGGCTCCAGTTGTAAAACGGCAGGACCAGGAAAGCCGTCGTTTTCTATGAGGCGCAGCTATTCACTCTGCTTTGCGCAGCGGATTAAAGCAATAACACTTTCCAGGGAAAGCGGAATATCCTTGAATTGTTTCGCCGTTCTTTGTCATACATTTTTCAACTGTTACGTAGCTCGCGTCTGCCTGGCGCTTTTATCCACATAGTAAGTCCTTTTTTTACGTCTCTTTCCGCGTTTTTTTCGCACGCTGCAAGTTTCCGCTACCGGGAAGGTACAATTTCTGTTTATTTACTACTTTCGTAACGCTCATTAACAAAAGTATTTTAGATAAAATATGTAGTGTATCGAGAAAAGATAGTCATCACTTACGCAATTAATCAAATTTATTTTGCTTAACACAAAATAAACGAAATACTGGTACCGGCAGGGGGGAGGTATACTCACGTGGAAGGTGGAGATCAGATATATTTGTCATTGCAGGTTTCAATGATCGAAAGCTTGGTAGGGCAGTGAGCTCTAGCACCACCATGTAATACCCTCATTACCCTCAGTACCTCCAAAGGCACGTCTTCCAGGTGGCCAGGCAAGGTTACCCGCAAGAAGTACATGTATGACTCGTCCCACGAGGCGGACACACACAATTCCTGTCTACACACTCACGATGAACGGGATCCGATGGTTCGCTCCCATCCTTCCAGAGGGATTCTCCGTAGCCTGTAGACGGGTGTAATGAAGCTTGGCGATACCGCTGCTCGTTACAGTACCTTCATTTGTGAACTGGGTGGATGACAAAAATTCGAGGGCCGTGGTGGCCTGTGCGATGAAGCAGCGACAAGAGCATCGTTTCGGAGATAAGCCCGTAGCTAATAAGGCTTGCACGTGCTGAAAGTGGTACGGATAGTGGTTGTTGTTAATGGGGAACTTTCCACACGGTAGCCTGCCATAAGCCATGTTGACAGACCACGTGCCGGATGGTGATACGGAGGTCACAGTCAAATATCTCTTATCTCCACCTCCAAGTGGGTGTACCTCCTTCGCAACGCATTTCCAGCTGTATGTGCATATGACATTACTTGCTCAGGGATCGTTTACTGCTGTTTATCCCCATTTAGCAAAATCGTATGTGTGCATTTGTGTGTTGTTCGCTTCTCCCCTGACAGCATCTTTCATTGCTCCAAAAATATCGCGTATTGTTTTTTTCTCTCCCTCATTCCAACGGCTTCTTCAGTTAGTTCTTTGTTGCAGTCCACCTTTCACAATGTTCGAAATGATTGTATATGTGACTTCAGACGTGTATTAAGATTTTCGTAGAGACATATCTGCCGTTTTAAGATGATCGAGTGAGCCTTATACAGTTTAGTTGCGTTCTGAATTGTAATTTTTTATTTTATATTGCTTTTTTGCACTGTAAGCGCTCACATATTTAAATTCCTTGACTTGAGCATTTGTTTGAAGTTAAACTTAAGAACTCACCACTTCCGTCAGCGAAACATCAGATATCTTCAACTTACACAGGTCTTATAATAAGACATGCAGAATAAGTATAGTCCCTGCAGGTCAATATTAATTTTTGGGAAGGGGAGATACTATGATACTGTTGGCTTGTGCTCTGTTTTATAATTCATTACCACACAGGCTTCAGTTGCGTCCGGAGGGAGTTGGCGCATTGGTAAGAACCAGACTGATATTCGTGAGGACGCTAGTTCAAATCCCCTTCCGGCTATCCAGTTTTAGGTTTGCTCGTGGCTTCAATAAACTGCATAAGGTTGATGCCAAATTGTTCTTTTGAAAGGTTACGGTCGATTTCATTTCCTAGCCTTCCCCAGTCCAAGCTTATGAACCATCTTTAATGACCTCATCGGGCCGAGAAGTTAAATGCTAACCTTGCTTCCTTTACGTGCCTAATCTGGACTTAGTTTTGAACTTTATCTTCTAATTGTCATAGACACTGAACTACCCACTCTAAACACACGACCTGTCCTGACAGCGTCAATAGCTAGGGCCGTAGGAAAGGGATGTTAATCGTGCTGGGACTGGTCAGTCGCTAAAAGCGTTGGCAACAAAGGCAAAGCACCGGGTCCGGGTCACAGTCTGGCACACAGTGCTGAACTAATTTTGGTCATCTAGAGCTAGAATGATATGAACATGCAACTACACAAATAATCAAAATTATCGAGGATCAAAATTATCCAGAAGCCTATTAGTGGACACCAACGTTGTGCGTGTACACCCTTCACCTTTATGACGACTTAAACTCTGCCTGGGACGCTTTCAATTAGATGTCCGAAAGTCCATGGAGGAATGGCAGCCGATTCTTCCTCAGGAGCCGACACCAGAGCGGTAGTGATATTGGACGTTGGGATCTGCAATGAAGTCGACTTTCTTACTCATTACAAAGGCGTTCCATTGGGTTCAAGTGTGGACTCTGGGTAGGGCAGTCCACTTCAGGAATTTTGTTGTCCACAATCCATTGAGTCACACAAGTTGCTTTATGATAGAGGGGATTGTCATGCTGATAAAATCACTGTGTACAAGCTGTTCCTCTCTTGTAATCAGTACACAATAGTGTAAAATGTGTTCAAATCCGTCTGCATATAACGTTTTCTTCAGCGGAATAAAGGGGCTACACACTAACCACGACATCCATACTTCATGGTTGGCAATCCGCATGATGGTATGTAACGTTCTCCAGGTATTTGCCACACCCAGATGCTTCCATCTGACTGCCGTAGGGTAGCGTGATTCACCATACCGAACCACTCGTTTCCAGTCATCCGCTATCCAGTAGCGTCGCTCGTTACCCCACAAGAAGCGTCACATGGAGTTGACGACAGAAGTGCTGTTCGACCATTGTACCTATTCCTTTAACTTCCCAACGCACAGTCATTATACTAGCAGTACTGCTACTAGCAGTTTGGAACTAAGAAGAAATTCCTTCCGCTGATTTCATCAGATTTTATTCAACCTCTCGCTGCAATGCTTGACGGTCCGTGTCACTCAGTCTTTGTTCGGTTGTGGTTTTTGTTTAGCGTTTCCACTTTACTATCACATCACCATTACTCGACTTGGGCAGCTTTAAAAGTGTTGAAACGACTGTGTTGTATTCGTTACTAAGGTGACATCCGATGACTGGCCAAAATTCGAAGGCACTGAGCTGTTCAGATTGACCCAGTCTGCTGTTACTGTTTCTCGGATGACAATACTATACTCCCCGCCTCCTTCTAACCGACAATCGCAGGAGAAAGTTAGTGAATGAATTTTCCTGAAAAGCTACCTCCAAAACAAAAATGGCTTTCTTTTTGTGATCGCCACCAAAACTCGCTTATCGTATCCGTGATATTATCTCCCCCATTTCGGCATAATACAAAACGAGTGCCGTTCTTCGACTATTCTTTATGTTCTCTGCCAACTCTACCTGATAATGAGCCCATACCGCGCAGCATTGTTCAATATGAGGCGAACTAGCGTAGGGTAGGTCTGTTACATCTTCTTGGCAGAACACTGCGAATAAAATGCTGTCTTGGCTTCGCGTACCATACATCACATAATTTTCTATGTGGTCATTCCAACTGAAGTTCGGAGGAGGAGGAGGAGGAGGAGGAGGAAGAGCAGGAGTAGAAGATAAGTGTTTGACGTCCCGTCGGCAACGAGGTCATTAGAGACAGAACACTAGCTCGGTTTAGGGAAGGATGGAGGTAGGGGTGGGGCTGTGACATTTCAGTGGAACCACCTTGACATTTGTCTAAAGCGATTTTATGGAAATCACGGAAAATCTAAATCAGGATGGTTGCACGCAGATTCGCACCGATGCTCGCTCTCCCAAATATGAGTCCAATGTGCTAACTATTGCGCTACATCGCTCAGTAATTTCAGTTCGTAATTCTAACCCCTAGGTATTTATTTGAATCGACTACCTTTAAATTGATGGGATTTATCGCGTAACTGAAATCTAATGGAATTGTTTTAGTATTCACACTGAGGGCCTCACACTTATAATATTTACGGTCACTTGCGAGTCTTCGAAGCATGCAGATATCTTGTCTGAATCATTTTGTAGCTAATTAATTTTACCTCCTGATGACTTTAATAGACGCTAAATGACAGCATCATCTAAAAACGGTGCTCAGATGGCCTCCTACATCGTTTATATAAACCAGGAACAGCGAGGGCCTATAACACGCCCTTGGGGACCACCAGATAACAATTCTGATTTATTCGATGCCTTGCTGTCACTTGCTACGAACGCGACCTTCCTGAAAGGAAACGAGAAATCCAGTCGTAAAACTTAGACGATACTGCATAGACACGCGATATGATTCGAATCTGCGTGGGTGGAACTGTGCCAAAATCTTTTTTGGAATCTAGAAATATGGAATCGACTTCAGATCCCCTGTCGATAGTAGTCATTACATAGAGTAAAGAGCCAGTTGTGTTCCACAAGAACGAAATTTTCTCAGAAAATGTGTTGGTTGTGTGTCAATAGATCGTTCTGTTAGTCATTCATGATTTTGTATGGCACTATATGTCCCTAAATCCCAATACAAATCGATGTCAACGATATGGGTTCATAATTCTGCGAATTTTTTGTATTATCTTCGTTGTGTATTAGTGTGACCTGTACAACTGAATTTTCTTTAAAAACTAGTCTTTTATCGAGCGAGCGGTTGTATATGAAGGCTAAAAAGAGGAACTATATCATCCGCGTGCTCCGAAAGTAATCTGATAAAAAACCTGCACTGGAAGGTTCGTCTTTGAGTGCCATAAGTGCTACGCTACAGCGAGGATATTTACTTCAAAGCCATGATTCTAAATTTGATATGTTTATTGCGTCTTTGGTGAAGGAATTTCGGAAAACAGTGTTTAGTGACGCCAATTTATTGGCGCTGTAGTCGATAAAATTAGCATTATGGCGCATTGGCAGTTAATACGCGAAAACGATCGAAATTAGATGTTTGTAATCGTTGGGAAGGATTCGGGGTGTGTGGAGCGATCTGGTGAGACATCTCCATATCCACGGACACGCAGCCTCGCTGCGTTTTGAGCAGCACCTGTTCCCAGTGGCGCCTGCCAAGTTTCGATTCACTACTATTAATCGGGCGACTGCTGCTCGCGTTAAGCCTGTTAGGCAAAACCCCCGCCTCCAGCGTTCCGCGCTGCTCGCTTTCCAGTCTCCCGTGTCATTTATAAAGCAAATTTGCGTCACTAAAGAGATTCGGAACACGGCTACGGCGGTCGGCTTAACTCGACGGTAATTGCATTATGTTTCCGCGCAGGCGACTGCAAGGGAACCTTATTTTACTTCCTAGCCGAATAGGCAAACCACTTTCCTCGGGAATTGAAGCTGTTTAAAGACTGCGTCACAATCTGAATGGCGTCGCCCCGCGCACGTTTCGCCTCTTTCGCACTGTTTCTTCGCCGTCAGTAACTACCCCTTAGCCACTGAAAGAGGGGGAAGGCAAAGACGCGTTAGTTTTGTGTGACTCCTTCACGCGAGGTAAGTTGATTCTAGTACGAGGCTCATTCTAAAAGTAAAGATCGAACAAGTCGCACTATCTCCCCCACCCCTGCTGCAGTGCTATACGCCTATGTAACACTTGGCGCCGGGAGACACTAACAGCGAGCAGGGACGATTGTTTACTGCAGGGCTTCCCAACCTTTTCAGCTGGCGGACCCCTTCTTCAGTCGAAAATCCATGGCGGACCCCTAGTCACTCAAGAGCACAGTAACTTCAAATTTCAGAGCGAAACCCATGGGAATTGAAAGCTTCTTAATGCAGGTGCCATGTTCCCAATGACCCCCCCCCCCTCTCTCGAAGTATCAATAGTTTTTGGTTTAGAGATGAATGAAAACAACTCGAAATTAACGATCCAATTTGAATTCCCTCTGTATCCAGACACGCACTAGTGGATTTACTCCCTTTGTTCAACACACTATAGCCTGATTAAAGTTACTTGGTAATTGACATTTCACACAATGGAGCTTTCTTCCTCCAAGAGCAGTCAACGTCACATCCAAACTGTTCGCTGTTGTGTAAGGAGCATGCATATTTCTTAACAGTCGCGCGCGCGCGCGTTTGTGTGTGTGTGTGTGTGTGTGTGTGTGTGTGTGTGTGTGTGGTTTTCCGTGAAATCCGAAGAAAAATGTTCAAATGTATGTAAAGTCTTCCTCTGCTCGTCCTCCCTCCTCATTCATTTCTACTGGAAACTTCCCTTGTTGTGAAGGCGATGGAGAAACTGCAGCCTTCTTCAATGGTCCTGACATGTTAGAAGTAATAAACTGGTCAAAAATCGGCTTACGAAACAGGTAGTGCACTGACAAGGCAAGCTTAACATTTAATGATGCCTGGGGCCGCATACGTGCCAACGAGCGCTGTGGTCGACAAAGCTCGCTCTGCGCATGCGTAAAAGGTTTCAGGGCATCTAGCGCCATGAGCCGGCGCACAAACGACCCCTGTATTGTTGCTAAACAGTCGATCAAAGAAGCCGCATTCTCCGGCACTAAACTGTGTATACGTTCTCACTTAGGAACCGCAAAGGCTGCTTGGGGATACGACCTGAAGTAAAAGTACAAGTTTTTTTCGCACGAAAAAAACAATAGTGATGAAGTTGATTTTCACATTTTTATTCAATAATTTTACTCATTATTTTACACGATTTGGTGAAAGGTGGCCGCGGACCCCCTAGAAAGAGCCGGCGGACCCGTAGGGTTCCGCGGACCACAGGTTGGGAAGCCCTGGTTTACTGTTTATTTTTGCAACTTTGAAATGCGAAACAAAATTCACGATCCCGCCAAGTGTGAGATCCGTAGTGTAACACGGTTTATGAATATGAAAAATATACACTCTCAAAATTTGCAGATGAATAACCGATGTTTTTAGAAGTGTGATGAATAAAGATTCAGTTCCAGAACGGTGCTTCATGCGTAATAGCGGACGAACAAATATTCGTGATGAGCCACCAAGAGGCCGACCTTCAGTTGTGACTGGTGAAATCGAATCAAGGACTGAATAAAAACAATCAGCTGAATTGGACTGAGCTGTTGCTTTCCTGAAATTTAACGATCAGTTCTTTTTCACGCTGATGTACACAGAAACAACGAATGAGGGCGGCACTATTGTCTCAGTTACGAAAACGATGACCAGCGGTTTTTAACAGCATGTTGCCGATAATGTGACCTAGGTTTCACATGAAAGTTCAGAAACAAGTTACCAGTGAGTAGGACGGCATAATTCATCATCCCAACCAAAATAATAAAACGCGAAAAATTTTTTAGCTTCAAAGATGTTAACCCCGTGTTTCGGCATCGAAAGGGCGTACTATTCATCGAATTTATGCACAGAGTAGGGACCAGTAAGTGCCGAGTCTACTGTCAGACCCTTCTCTTTCTGCGCCTCGCCGTTCAAAACAGGCGGTGTGGTTTATTTTGGTCATCGGCATTGTGATTCTTAGCGATGGCGCTCATTCGCATTCTGCTGCGTTGCCGAAGGATTTGCTTCAGCAGTTTAATTGGTAAGTTTTGTACATCAGCCTTACGGCCCAAATTTGGCTCAGAGTGATTACTATCTTTTTCCCAAATTGAAGGAGGCATTGGGCGGAAAGCACTATTGAAATGACAACGGACTGAAGGAAGACATGAGTGACTGACTCAGCACCTTGGCGGGAACTGAGTATGCAGAAGGTGCAGGAAAACTTACGGGGCCCTAAGACACATGTCCAAATATGAGCAACAACTACGTAAGGAATGTAGGTGAGATACCAAAATACGATGTAAACTAGGTTTTCTTTCATTATCTTGAATAAAAATGATTGGAAAAAGTAACGTTTCTTACATTTAGTAGGACTCTTGCATCTTGAATTTTTTTCCTTGCTGTGATAGTTTTCATACAATATCGTCGTGAAATTATCATATTTGTCCGAATACAAGCCGAACTTTTTCCCCGGAATTCGGTCACAGTAAATTAGAGTGCAACTTAACCTTAACAAATAGAGCTATATTTTCGCACTGTAGAAATCCAATCTGTAGTGCGCATTCGTTAGTTGGAAACCGAACAACAATATCGTTAGTGAGACTTCCTGACATATTAACACTGTGTTCGGACCGGGAACGTAACCTGGAAGCGTTGCCTTTTTCCACCGAGCAATAACGACTCTCCTTCCCAGTTTTACTTCTGCCAGTGCTAATTTTCCTATCTTGTAAACTTGACAGATGCTTTCTTTGATGCTTCACGGGACTAACACTCAATGAAGAAAGGGTATTCGTGTAAGTATAGAAATGGGTTAGCCATAACCGAGAGCAGCATTTCTCAAACTTTTTTGGCGACGGAACCATTTAAAAATAGCGACATTTTATGGAGCCTAAAATGAGCGAAAACTAGTTTTACGTTCATTCTTTAATTATAATCATCAATTAAAAATATACAAAAATAGGCATATTACGCGCAACTGGTTTCTACAAGCCTGTACGCCACGTTGTGGACGTTCATCACCAAACCTGTACCAAAAATCATAAAGTGACGTTGTTTTGAACAATGTTTCCATGCTTGAGTCTGATACCGTTTCTGAAAAGGGATTCATAGGTTTCGTTTGACATATTTTCTGCCTTCTGAAAATTCGGTACAAAATGATTTTGAGGTCATGAACTCATTTCTTGTTTTTTATTCTGTGCTCTTCAAGAAAATACGTCTCAAACGATGCGCGCTTATCTTGAAGACATTGAAGCAGTTCTTAAAGTATTTTATTTGGTAATTCTGATGTCTCGCCAACGAACACATTCAGCTTCAAAAAGATTTCAGTTTTCTCTTGCAAACGCAAACAGTCGAAAAATATAATTTTTTTAATGCCGCTATTAGCATTGAAAATCTGGTTTCCTTGTAAAAGTACGCTTAATTCATTATTTTTACGAGTACTTCTGATATAAAAGCTAGTCTCAGTAACAAAGTCGCATTGCTCAAATGGTCTTCTAATTTAAAAGAGATACCACTCATAAAAGTTTGTAATTCAGCTGTTAGTTCAAATAATGCTGTTAAGGTCACCCGAGGTAAGCACCTAATCTCGGTGTGGAACAGAAGTGTTCTATGTCAACTCGCATATCTTCATACATTAGTGAAAGCAATCGACTCTGAAGAGGCCGTGATTTAACGTAATTGATGATTTTTAGTGCTTCATCAAGAACCAGTTTCAGATTCGAAGGCATCTTTTGCTGGTTGTGAAAGATCAATGTCACTGAGATGGACGCACACACACACACACACACACACACACACACACACACACACACACACACACACACACACCTTCAACTGAAAAAAAAAACATATTTAGATAAACCAAAGCTCCCTGTGTGCTTTCTTACCTACTACATGTTTGCGGCACTTGTTTTCTTGTTATGAAACGGCTTACGTAAATACTAGGAAGTTCTCTCTGATCTTTGTGACTACGTGTTAATAACGGCGAGAGTTGGTGCAACCTTATCATTGGTGTACAGCAGAACTGTGAGACGCCAGAAAGGGCAGACGTACAGCTGTTACAGTGGTTCAGAAAAGACACATAGTCATTTTGTACGTGTGCTGCATGGAAATCTTCCTCCAGTTGCAGTATACGTTCATACACGATATCGAAAGTAGAGTGCTATAGAACATAGCTTGTACATTCAATAGCTGGAGCTATTGTTACTGCCGTTTATTCAGAAAGTGAAAGGTGTGTGCGTTCCAGCGGTGTATTGCCTATTCGTCCATGCAACAGGTCGAATGTAGGAGAGGCACAATGGGAGGCTTTTGGGACCTCCATTGTGGGCACACGGTTACCGCACGGTTATGCGAGGCATTTGTACCAAATAGTAGCATTATATTCGGTGTGTCAAGTGCAACAGTGCCAGAGGTAATGGCGTCAAATACTGGCGAGATGCATCAGAACATTCACACACTGTCTCTTAACAGTCTGTGGCAGTTTAACACTGTTGTACAGTCTCGTAGATTGCGAATAAGAGGAATGTTTTAGAGAACCAAGGACAAAGGGTGATTGCAAGAGGATGTTACGCCCCAGTGACTCCCTTACATATGCGTTCTAAGAACAGATCATTATTTATCGAAGTCGACTGAAATATTTTCTGCTTAGTGTTGATTATTTCTCAGTGGAAGGTTGAGAGGTGTGTGGACGGTGTGGGACGCAATGTCTTTTTGTTAAAATGAGTTTGTTCTTCTGAATAGAGTTCGTATAACATAGGGTTGTATGTGCATTCCAGGCTGCCAAGTGACGTGGACTGTATCTCTTCAGATGATACTACACGATGACATAAAGTCAGTTCTGTTCAATGATAGTTCGACATGCAAATTTAGTTCCTAATTTTGATGTACAATACACCTAGATTTCTGGGCGTGTTTAATAAGATGCCCAATACTTCTTATATTCTCTATGCGCGTGAAACGCTCTGTAGTGCTGCTGGATGTAGGCAGTGGATGCCTTCAGACGACATCTGGCAGCGCAGACCCCGTTACATTCGGAGACATCCCCAGGCGATATGTCGCCGGAGAGCGGTTCCATTTAGCAACCGTTGGTCGTCCCGTGCATTCGGAAATGGGTGTCATTAATTCCATAGAGCGCGGCGCGCACGCACGGGCCCACGCTTCCTTCCAATTACCTTAAAAGGTCCGGAAGCGGCGGTAAGAAAGCGAGCGGCAGGCAGCTTTCCACTTTGCGCCGCTCGGACGCCTGCGGCTGCTTGGGTAGGCAGCCCGCAAAACGATGATAGCCCCGTGCAGAGAACGGTTTCCCCAGCGACTCCGCTCGCTTTGCCATGTCTTGCGCTGTAGCTTTTAACCCTGCTGTTGCGTTCGGATTTTCTACACGCATGCACTCCTCGATTCAGTATGACCTGATCTATTCAAATTCGCCACAAACTGGAAAATAAAATGACTCGAAGCCTCTTGCGACGGAGTCCTTGGATAAAATTCCAGTCTGAATTTGATACGGCAAGTTAACTGATAACTTCTTATCGGTGGAACATAATTCAAGTTTTTGAAGCAGTAGTTGTATGAACAATTACGTATTGAGTGGCATAAAACCTTTTAATAGTAATATAATTATTACGGTTCTTTATCAACGTGATACATTACTGTTGAAACATAGGACAGTGATGATAGATTGGTATAAACATTTCCAACATATAGTAACTTACGGTTTGACCATCAGTTCAAGTAAGCGTTACAGACACATCTGTTTCAGTTTCTAAACGACAAATTTGTCGTATTGCCATTTCTTGTAGGACAACGTACGGAGCGAAAGGACAATGTACAAAGCAAACATTTTGCTTTTTGTCCTGTTGTATCCTTGCAAGACTGAAGTAGTATTTTCAAGTTTTTTGTATAATCTTGATGCTTACTGATACGTCCAGTTTTCGAAGGTGTCTCATTCATTGCACAAGGGGAAACGGAAGCCATGTTCAACTTTAACAACCAGAATTTGCTTATTTAGTTACTAAATTGTATTAATATGCTTCATGTGCAAAAATGAAAGCTGTGTATTACTTGAACATTAAAAAGTAACGGAATTTATTATTTCTAAATAGATCTTTAGATTAGAAGGGGTGTAAGACAGCGATGTAAGCTTTAATCTATAGTGTGGAATCTATACATCAGGGAAACAGTGACGAAAGTAAAAGAAAGGTTCAACAGTGGGATTAAAATTAAGAGTGAAAGGATGTTGCTAGCTACAGTGAAAGTGAGAAAGAATTACAGGATCTGTTGAATGGAGTGAACAGTTTAACGTGCACACGCTACAGAATAAGGCGAAAAAAGACAGAAGTGATTGAGTAGTCGTAGAAATGAGAACAGCAGTAAACCTAATATGAAAATTAGGGCTAACGAAGTAAAGAAGTCAAGGAATCTTGCTACCTTGGAAGCAAAATAAAACAAAGAGCATATAAAAACAGATAAGCGTAGGCAAAGAGGGCATTCCCGGAGAAGGAAGTCTGCTGGTATCAAACATCACAGCCTTAACTTAACGAAATTTGTGCTAATATACGTTTGCAGCAGTGCATTGTAAGGAAGTGAATACGGTCTGAGGAGGAAACCGCAAAAGAACAGTCAGGCGTTTGAGATGCAGTGCTGCAGAAGGATGTTGAAAATACAAGCACATTCCGCGCAGAATCGGCGAGTGGAGGACCAAGTGGAAAACAGTGAGGAGGAAGTGATGGAGGCGGCGGAGGAGGATCGGACAAGAGTTAAGAAATCAAGGATTGATATTAAAGGCACTAAATGGAGCTGTAGAGGATAAAATGTGAAGGGCAGACAGAGATTGGAGTAACGTGCAGCAAATAACACAGGCGTGCAAGCTACTCGGAGGTGAAGAGGATTACACAGGAGAGGGTTTGGTGGTGAATCATATCAAACCAGCCAGAAGACTGAAGTCCACCTAAAACAAAACAGAGAACAAGACCTTTAGTTGAAGGATGAATGTTCCTCCCTTCAGGGAATGTGCATTGTTTCGGACAGATGAGAACAATGTGCAGGACTGGATCTCGAACTATGAACCGTCGCTTTGGATAGCAGTGCTCTCACCAGGCGCCACCTCTGACATGTCCTCGAAGATGTATTGTAGCCAGTCGCTCTCTCCTACTTCCCGAAGATCACAGAAGTTGTCCTTCGTGCCAGGCTGCACTAGGATTCATCGAAAAGACCATAGTGCGGGTAAGTTACTTAGCCATAGCCTAGAGCATAGTGTAATTCCGATTGTCGAATGTTGCTCGTAATGGGTAAAGAAAACAAATTTAGAGAGGGCAGAGTATAGTTCCTAGATGGCGTGGGCGGATAATCAGTGTAACAGGTGTTACACTGTCCGTCGTTAATAAGGTGATACATGGCCGTGAGAAGACAATTATTTCAATGCCAGTATTGGTTTCATAGGAAAACGACTCTTCAAAATAATACATAAATTCAGTAACGAAAATCTAAACTGAAAACAGGTTCTAGCACTGATCTTGCCATATGCAATTAAAAACTGCTATAATGGCAGCTGATAAGTAGCATCAGCTTATTAGGGTTGTCGGACTTGATTCACGCTCTCCAACAATTTTTGTTGTAAAAATATTTAGAAAACGATTGAGGACAAAGAAGTATTTAAAATAGTGAGTTGAGTCCCATTACGTTTATGATTATAAAATATGCAACAAAAAATGAACCCGCCTTCTGCTTAACGTGCAGTCAGAAGCCCCAAGAAGGGGAAGACAGTAACAGATGCTGCGGCTCCAGCATTTGTTCTGTACACAAAATATTCAGTCATGTCATGTTTAGATTTGTCAATATTCCTAGGAAATGTTTTTTTGTAATACAAGAGGCGTCCACTAAGAAATGAAACACATTTTTTTTTCTGAAAGCAGGTCAGTTTTACGCCGGATTCAAGTACACCATATTATTACCACTCTTTCGGCTAGAAGATCCTATTTTGCAACATAGTCAATGCGACGGCCATATACCACCTCACTGGAAGGGCCTGTATGCTCGCGTAATACCACTCTATTGGTCGAAGTCAGAGCCAACGTCTTGCTGCATCTATCACCCTTCTGTCATCCACGTACTGCTTCCCGTGTAGCACATCCTTCATCGGGCCAAACAGATGGAATTTGGAAGTTGGGAGATCGAGGCTTTTAAGGTGGATAAGGAACCGTCCGCGGAAGTTTCGTGAGCTGTTCTCGGGTGCGCAGTCTTGGGTGAGAACTTGGCTTGTCATGGAGAAGGAGAAGTTCGTTGGAGTAGTACTTCGTTTGCGTTTATGTGGCGACGAAAACACCGAATTCCAACATTGCAGGAGTCATAGGTGTGGGTGGCCGGTCGGCACGCGGGAGACCGGACAGGTTTGTGTGACCTTGTTACGATGGTGACAGACGCCTCGCCCAACGACTCAGCGTGCTTTTTTTTTTAAAATGTGTGTGAAATCTAAGAGACTTAACTGCTAAGGTCATCAGTCCCTAAGCTTACACACTACTTGACGTAAATCATCCTAAGGACAAACACACACACCCATGCCCGGGGGAGGACTCGAAAATCCGCCGAAACCAGCCGCACGGTCCATGACTATAGCGCCTCAGACATTGTGCAGGCTCCTATGAATATCTGCGATGTTCTAGTTTCTAGCCAAAATAAAGTCAATGACAGCTATCTTCTTGGACCGCAACTCCGTTACAGACCATTTTCGAGGCTACGTATAATGCCGGCACGTATCCGAACTCTATGAAACTGTAGGGGCTGAAGCGAGATTATTCCACGATGTCCCACAGCAAGTTCTGCGTTTTTCAACCGAAATTGGTCGTGGAAAAAAAGCGTTGCTTTACTTGTTGAACGCCCCTCGTAGTTTCCAGAATGGATTTTTCACTCTGCAAGATACTGGGTTCGAGTGCAGGTCCGGCACATAGTTTTGATCTCCAAGTAACATAAATGCTAAGAAAAATGAAAGGACTTAGAAGTTGCCTCCAAGGCACTAGGCGTAAGAACGTGATGGCAAGCATATATAGAGTAGATAGTGTCGGAAGGTCCATGCGGCTTTTCGCGGATGATGCTGTAGTATACAGAGATGTTGCAGTATTAGCAAATTGCAGCGAAATTCAGGAAGATCTGCAGGGAGTGGCAACTGACCCTTAACATAGACAAATGTAATGTATTGCGAATACATAGAAAGAAGGATCCTTTATTGTATGATTATATGATAACGGAACAAACACTGGTAGTAGTTACTTCTTTAAAATATCTGGGAGTATGCGTGCGGAACGATTTGAAGTGGAATGATCGTATAAAATTAATTATTGGTAAGGCGGGTGCCAGGTTGAGATTCATTGGGAGAGTCCTCAGAAAATGTAGTCCATCAACAAAGGAGGTGGCTTACAAAACACTCGTTCGACCTATACTTGAGTATTGCTCATCAGTGTGGGATCCGTACCAGGTCGGGATGACAGAGGAGATAGAGAAGACCCAGAGAAGAGCGGCGCGTTTCGTCACAGGGTTGTTTGGTGAGCGTGTTAGCGTTACGGAGATGTTTAGCGAACTCAGGTGGCAGACTCTGCAAGAGAGGCGCTCTGCATCGCGGTGTAGCTTGCTCGCCAGGTTTCGAGAGGGTGCGTTTCTGGATGAGGTATCGAATATATTGCTTCCCCCTACTTATACCTCCCGAGGAGATCACGAACGTAAAATTAGAGAGATTCGAGCGCGCACCGAGGCTTTCAGACAGTCGTTCTTACCGCGAACCATACGCGACTGGAACAGGAAAGGGAGGTAATGACAGTGGCACGTAAAGTGCCCTCCGCCACTCACCATTGGGTGGCTTCCGCAGTATAAATGTAGATGTAGAAAATAGTGGATGACACAGGATCTACAAACTTCCTACATTACTATGACACCAAATACTGTTACTGGAAACTGCCTATTCTACTCGGACGGCCACGTACAAATTTTTCAGTGTCAATAAACTCGCCTGGAGCGTCATTAGTTAACCAGTAAATTGCTGGACAACAGTCTATGTCGTACAGTTCGAATCATACAGTGGAAAAAAGGGATAGGAAAATGCCTTTATAACTGCCGCTAGCTAATAGCAGTCTCCAGACGCCAGATTCATTAATTTGCGTGACGCTTGATGCGCTTAACACTTCGCAAGTATTCCAATAACGCCTGCCGCGGTTTGTATTAATGGAAGAGTGTAGCACTTTGCTCGGGAAGATATTTTCCTGTCGTTTAAGAGCGAATTACCAAAGTTGCCGACGAATTTTATCATCAAATTCCGGCGAAGAATTTAATATTAGGCTGCGGCCGTTGCCGCGGCAGCATCCTCGCCGGCAGCTGAGTGGCTCCGCAATTTCTGGACGGCTCGGCGCCGTACTGCACTGCCCTGCCTGCTTGCCGCACCTCATCTCATTATTTTAGTCGTGCTCCTGCGGGCCAGAAGCGAGCCGGAGCCGGAGGTGGAGGCGACTAGGCTACCTGCACAGACTGTTTGCACTGTTGCTGCGAGCGTGTAGATAACGCGCCGTAATTGAATTTTAACTCTGCCGCCCGGACCGGGTCGTTCGGCGCACCGCACTGCCCATCTGGCCGCGCCCAATGAAGTTTTAATTAAGACTTGTGCACCGCCGCCGCTGCCACTGCCGCCATATTGCCCTCCCGTTGCACGCCCCACCCCTCCCCGCTTTCTACCACCCCCTCGTCCTTCTCCACTTCGTCCTAGGACCCCTTGGTTTGGGCAAGCGCAGCGTCCAGTCGTTTGTCAGGCATTACTTACTCTCATCATACGAGGATAAAGAAAACTTCAGGGCTAGTCCCACCAGTAGGTACTACGTCAGCCAGTCGAATAGGCGCAGATCCTGTGTTCGATTTTATACAGAGTCGTACATAAATATTATTTCCCCCTCCTTCAAATGGCGCTTGGCGTCACGCCCAATACAACGTGCCACAGATGAGTAGTTTATATTCGTAAAAATCATTCTTGTGTGTACATTATCTGATCAAAAGTAACCGTACACAGCTTCGAATTGCGGAATTGACTGGTAGACGTCGCAAGTGGCCGACTCGCGGGTATAAAAGGGGTGGAGGGTTTTGTGTTGTCTACAGAGAAGCAGTAACAGCAAAATGGATGGGTCAGGAAAAGTCAGTTACTTCGAGCGCGGGCTGGTCCTTGAAAGTTACGTGACAAACCCGTCAGACACATTTCAACCCTTTTAAAGTTGACTAAGTCGACGGTAGGTGACGTGATTGTGAAGTGGAAAGTAGAAGGAACAACCTCATGTGAGCCAAGACCAGGCGGATCTAATGTACTGACGAGCAGCGGAGGATACTTCTAAAATTTTGCTTGAAATCAGCGGAAGGAATCACTCCTGTGATCTCAACTGCTACCAGCAGTCCAAGTAGCACAGTGACGTTGTGGGGTACAATAGCAAATTTTCTCATAAGCCGCGTATTTCTCAAGTCAGTGTTCACCGACACTTCACGTAGTGTAAAGAGCGACACCACTGGACAGTGGATGAGTGGATATGAATGATTTGGAGTAATGAATCAAAGCTATACCTTGTGGCCATCCATCGGAAGTGTGTGTATGACGAATGCATGGAGAAAGTTCCTGCCATCATGTGTAGCGCCAGTGGTGAAGTAGAGAGGAGGTGGTGTTACGGTAAGAGGATGTCGTCCCCTTATTGAAGACAACAGAACGTTAAACGTGGGTAGATATGAAAACATTTTACAACATTATACGCTGCCTACAGCAGAGATACAGTTCGAAGAAGTAGATTGTTTGTATCAGAATGACTGTGCACCGTTTCATAAAGCAGCGTCTGTGAGGCGATGGTTTGTGGTAAGTAACATCCCTGAAATGGACTGGCCTGGGAAGAGTCGCAACCAGAACCCAATGGAACCCCTCTGCGTTGAGTTAGTGCGTCGATTTCGCTCCAGACCCCAGCATCCAACATGATTACCCTATGTAGTTTCGACTCGTGAGAAAGAAAGGGCTGCCATTCCTCCACAGACTTCCATACGCCTCATTGAACGTATCCTCGGCACAGTTTAATACGTCGTAAAGGGGAAGAGTGAACATTCCCCATATTAATGTCTACTAATAGGTGTAGGGATTTTTTGATCAGATACTGTATTTATTTGTTTATTTATGTACGTTCGTACGTTACACATCATGTCCTAAAGCACTGGATTGACTTCAACCAGTCATGATACACGTATCACTTACTATGTGCAAAGAAGCACTGTGGGGTGTACACGTATGTCTCAAAGGGTGAGGATGCCAAGACAGTGACATAAAACACACAACTCAGGAATGCGTGAAGCAGTTCCAGCCAAATTTTGTATGTAAATGAGTAATTACGTGCATAATTATTTGTATAAAAATGGAGGTATGTGCCCCAACCATGCCAGAGGGAGTAGAGAATGCCAGTTGGCTGAATACCACAAATACATTTAACGTCCTTTCTGGAGCGTGGTGTAAAATGTGGAGAATCAGACAGTTACCAGTGACAATCGTATTTCTCTGAAGGACTATCATCGTTGTTGTGGTCTTCCGTCCGAAGACAGATTTGAAGCAGTTCTCTTTGCTACTATACTTACCCCTTGAGACTCCTTTTTTTTTTTTTTTTTTTTTTCCCTCCGAGTAACTACTGTAACCTTCATAATCATGAATCTGCCTTCTGTATTTATTTCTTACTTTACGATTTTTACCCTAGGTTAGAAGATCAGAGTAAAATTCCCTAGTTATTGTTACCATTCTGAGGATAGCCAATTAACAGAATTCCTTTCACAACTTAAACATCGATGCCATGGTTTTCCACGTTGATCACATCGTCTTCGCGTTCTTAGATCTGACGAACCGGATTGTGTGTTTTTGGCGCGTAGTGGTGAATTTGCTTCAGCCGTTGTCACATACCGACGCATGAGATCACCTTTGTTTTACGAAAACGAACCAAACACTATTTGAAAGTTCTGCAAAGTCTTATTATCACCTCCACTGTGATCAGGATCAACATTTGGGCACCGATGTTACAAAAAATAGGTTTACCGCTATATACTGTATTTTGTATCAGATTTGTTTCTGACATTTTGCCATGGGCCACGCATTAAGAGAGTCAAGCCGGCCAGTGTAGCCGAGCGGTTCTAGGTCTGGAACCGCGCGACCGCTACGGTCGCAGGTTCGAATCCTGCCTCGGGCATGGATGTGTGTGATGTCCTCAGGTTAGTTAGGTTTAAGTAGTTCTAAGTTCTAGGTGACTGATGACCTCAGATGTTAAGTCCCATAGTACTCAGAGCCATTGGAACCATTTTGAAACGAGTCAATGATTTTCTTTAGAACAAGTAGATTCTTTTTATTTAGCGGCCTAAAGCTGCGTTACTTATGTGCTGAGTCAACTTCTGTAGAAGACGATACTGCTAATACTCGCCTCCGTAGAGACTATTTAATTTCCACAAGAGCACATTAATTCCCGGGCCGACAGTTACCAGACTTGCCTTGCTGAGGACAGGGAGCTTCTTCTGTTCGCAGCTCCGTACTGCCCGAGCAGGGACGGATATCACGGTTGCTGCGGGGACGAAGCCTCATCTCTCCCTGGGGAACCAGATATGAGCTATTTGAATTGATTTCGTGCCTCCCCCACCTGCCATTTTCAATCTTATTTCCTCCTTTTTTTTCCGTTCGCTGCCCCGTGCATCCGATTACTCGAGTTCTTTATCACGATCGGCGTGCGCCCTAGTCTTCTCCCTCCCCGCCCCCCCCCCCTCCCAATTCCCTCGGCGTCTCCCTTTCAACGCAGAGGCGCATCTGAGCGCTGGATTCATCTTGCCGATCTGCTTGCCCTTTTTTGCCGGTGGCCCTGCATGCCTTCTTAATAAGTAAAATTCAAGACATCGGATTCTCCAGTCTTCTCCTTCCGGCTCAGGTAGAAATAGACGTAATTCGAACACCATTTTTGGAAATAGTCTCAGGTTCTTCTCCAAGCCATATTTAGAAAGAATATGTTACTTCGCAGTCATTAAAATGGCCATGTACTTGAGCTGCAAATTGTTAATCTCGACTACAGACATAGGGTACGTAGCGACCCTCAGTTGTCCCAGTTTCTTGGAGTAGTTCTTCCTCCCCTATAAAACGCAATCATTCTTTTGAGCATTATTAATTACTCTCTGCAGTGCCCGGGATGTTTAATATCTGCCACACAAAGTGGTGAGCCCCTGTGCCTTATTGACACTTTCAGTTAATGTAACCCGCCTGGGAGACTGCAATCGGTTTAAATGGAAGGGTGTATTTAAATCGGTGGGTATCAACGGAATGCGAGGAATGAATATGTCTGCACCTGCGACAAATACCGTGATGGTGGTGGCTTCGATTATGTTCGGCAGTAGATTCTTCATGGCCAGCCTTGTTCCATTGCATATGTAACTACGACAACTAATCAGTAAATAAGAGTTTGCAATCACGTTTGTGTCGAATTCTCGTGCTTGCGCTAGTCCAACGATCTAGTGACGTCTGATTGTACTACATCCAAGACGGGTATGGCCACTGTTATTTATTCTCGCGATAGGAATTACGGTCAGTTTACCACGCTATAGCTAATGCGTTAGGCATATAATTTTTAATTAATTTTCTTCATTGTTTCATCCGAATGTAGAAATTTGAAGTAAATCTGACAAGACCTTCGAAGTATATCGGTCAAGTATTCTTCGAGATGTTTGGTAACGAGTTTCTTATTTATTAGTGGAACGTCGTTTATGCGACTCGATGAGATCGTAGGTCATGCAGAATAATATAAAACGTTATGAGTTCTGTACGCTGAAGTAATCAGTAAGTTTTCTTTGACCCAGATTCCTGCGTGCAGTGTCACGCAGGCATTCCACAAGCATTGGATCAGTCGTAGTTGTTTCCGACTGGTATTCCAGGGTAGCTGCGTTGCTGCTAATTTTTTAAGCGCCTAGGTTGTATTCTCAGTCTTCCTGCATTGTGCTGTGGTTGGATGTAGGAGAGTGGCGTCATTCCTTGCTTGCTCTCTTCGTGTACGGCTGGTGGTAATAGACCATTCTAGGATGAGAGACGACATACAGGTATTCAAAGCGCTGCAGAAGTTGGTCTTATTCCAAAACATGGATGTTTCATTTTTGAATCAGCTGGCAGGATACCCACGTCACAAACGCTTCGTTAAACCAGGTCACGTCATGCACAATGCAATGTGTTCAATCGTTGCTGCAGTACCATCCAGTATCATTCGGCGGTTGCTGTTACAATGGCTTAACGACTAAAGTGTTCCGTGAAGTCACGTCGCGATGCGTCTGCCTTCACGCAGAGCACTGTCCACTGACGTCTTACCAATTTTGAACTATCGGCTCTTGGTTCCCAATTTGCAGTCTACCTGTGATATTTGTCGATATTTTATTATACAGCTACAGTTTTTGTTCAACTCGTCCTGGTATCAGTTGCAGGATAGTAGGAGATGATGAGGCTACCGATCTGTACGTGATACCTAACTTTGAGAAGTGTGGTGTGGAACTTAAATGCTATTACATGGCATGGTATGCAAGAAAGAGGCTGTAGATACGTGTATGCGTTCCTGGGGAATCTACCACAATGTGGCTTGTTCGTGTGTCTATAAAACATCAACAGATGTTTCTAATGGAGCGCAACGAGCATGTGGTCACTAAGTGCACCCCAGATATGCTCTATGGATGACACATTACGCGAACGTGCGCCACGGAAGTAGTAGTCCTCGCCCTCGAATCCCGACTACTCAGGGATCGCGTGATTATCCAGAAGCAAGAGGATAAACGTCTGAGCTCATATCTCCTGGACAGCGCCAGCGGCGTCAGTCTGTAACTCTGAACTCTTTCCTATCTTCCCACCTTCTTAATACATACAATGTTAATTTCAAGCCTTTTAGTTTCTTAATTCCAAGCATATAAAGCTGCAACTTCGTTAAAACAGTTAACAACGAAATGAGCGTCATTTTAAGTACATACAAATTTTTAAATCATGAAATCATGACTAACATTGATGAGTTACTGTCATGTCGAATTTAAATGCAAACAGAAGTTACTTAGCGCTAATATACGTACGCAAGATCTCTCTGCAATCATACTCAAATGTTAGGCAGGGGTTTCATAGCACCACTATCAGAGTCCCTTTTCAATAGATTGTGGGAAAAGGAACACTTCCTCTTTCCGTGTGAAAACGTCATTTCTATAATTTTGTTACGATTATCATTTCTCCGTATAAAAGTGGGAGTCAACAAAATTTTTTGATATTGGGAGGAGACAGATTGTCTTTGGAATTTCGAGAAAAGATCTCGCCGTAATTAAATGTAACATTACTTTAATACACTACTGGCCATTAAAATTGCTACACCAAGAAGAAATGGAGATGAGAAACGGGTATTCATTGGACAAATATATTATACTAGAACTGACATGTCATTACATTTTCACGCAATTAGGGTGCATAGATCCTGGGAAATCAGTACCCAGAAGAACCACCTCTGGCCGTAATAACGGCCTTGATACGCCTGGACATTGAGTCAAACAGAGCTTGGATGGCGTGTACAGGTACAGCTGCCCATGCAGCTTCAACACGATACCACAGTTCATCGAGAGTAGTGATTGGCGTATTGTGACGAGCCACTTGCTCGGCCACCATTGATCAGACGGCTTCAATTGGTGAGAGAGCTGGAGAATGTGCTGGCGAGGGCAGCAGTCGAACATTTTCTGCACCCAGAAAGGCCAGTACAGGACCTGCAACATGCGGTCGTGCATTATCCTGCTGAAATGTAGGGTTTCGCAGGGATCGAATGAAGGGTAGAGCCACGGGTCGTAACACATCTGAAATGTAACGTCCACTGTTCAAAGTGCCGTCAATGCGAAAAAGTGGCGACCGAGACGTGTAACCAATGGCACCCCATACCTCCACGCTGGGTAGTACGCCAGTATGGCGATGACGAATACACGCTTCCAATGTGCGTTCACCGCAGTGTCGCCAAACACGGATGCGACAATGATGATGCTGTAAACAGAACCTGGATTCATCCGAAAAAATGTTCTGCCATTCGTGCACCCAGGTTCGTCATTGAGTACACCATCGCAGGCGCTCCTGTCTGTGATGCAGCGTCAAGGGTAACCGCAGCCATGATCTCAGAGCTGGTAGTCCATGCTGCTGCAAACGTCGTCGAACTGTTCGTGCAGATGGTTGTTGTCTTGCAAACTTCCCCATCTGTTGACCCAGGGATCGAGACGTGGCTGCACGATCCTTTACAGCCATGCGGATAAGATACCAGTCATCTCGACTGCTAGTGATACGAAGCCGTTGGGATCCAGCATGGCGTTCCGTATTACCCTCCTGAACCCACCGATTACAATGATCTCGACCACCGCGAGCAGCAATGTCGGGATACGACAAACCGCAATCGCGATAGGCTACAATCCGACCTTTATCAAAGTCGCAAACGTGATAGTATGTATTTCTTTTCCTTACACGAGGCATCACAACGTTTCACGAGGCAACGCCGGTCAACTGCCGTTTGTGTATTAGAAATCGTTTGGAAACTTTCCTCATGTTAACACGTTGTAGGTGTCGCTACCGGCGGCAACCTTGTGTAAATGCTCTGAGAAGCTAATGATTTGCATATCGCAGCATCTTCATCGTGTCAGTTAAATTTCGCGTCTGTAGGACGTCACCTTCGTGGTGTAGCAATTTTAATGACCAGTAGTGTAATTTCCACCGTAACTAGCGTGTTAAATCAGTCTCTCTCACTCGCGCGCGCGCGCGCGCGCACACACACACACACACACACACACACACACACACTCTCTCTCTCTCTCTCTCTCTCTCTCTCTCTCTCTCTCTCTCTCTCTCTCTCTCTCTCTCCCTGATAATGCAAAACCAGCTGTCCTTCTCTGAACTTTTTCGATGTCCTGGGTCAGTTCTATCAGGAACGGATGCCATACCGCGCAACAGTACTCCGTGCGTCAAGTCGTGAACAGCGCCTGGGAATGGTCGTAGCATGATGAGTTAATTCGACAGTACCAGTCAAAAGGTTTGGCAGGAAATGAAGTAAGAGGGTTTTGGCCGGCACGCTCAGCACAATCAGCTGGAAATCGCTTGAGCTGATTGCACTGATTACAGTTAAGTTGTAGATCAGCTGCAGAGAGGATTAACATTTTGTAGCTGCCAAAACAGCTGTCTTGATGTCGTGAGCTTTGCGACCCACGACCTCAACGCGGTGTTTCCGGCCACAGATATTTTAACCATGGGTTTCCCGATCGTCAGAGGAAGCCGAAACAGTGTGGATGCTATGCCGACCATTTTGTAATGAGAACATCCCTTCACATTTTACGCAGGCTTAGAACTGTGTCTGCGCGTGATAAACATGATTAAACGATTTTTTATTTTTGCTTTTTTAGTTTTTACTCTTATTTTTTACGTTTTTTGTTTCTACAACTTTGCTGCAGAAAATTATTAAACTTATTAACTTACTTCATCTTTTTTATTTTTACTCATTTTCGTAAGGAAGCCAGAGATTTTTAACATCTGCTTGAATACCCCGACTCGTTATATATTCTTACGTCTTTTAACATTTTGTTAAAATCTGTGTTTTTTCTTCTTTTCTGAAACGGCAGTCCAGTGGAATCATTGTAATTTCGAATATAGCATTTATTTCTTACTCCGTCAGCTTCGTTATCAGAAACTACATGTTGGGAAGATTTAGATTTATTGCCTATAGTTCCCTATGCGAACCTTAGACAGCATTTGGGGTTCTGTGCCGCTGGTTAAAAACATAAAACATTTCACTTGGTATACTCCGGCCTTCGACACATTCACTGACTTAATCGTCTAAGAATTTCATGATCTTTCTTACACTGGGCACTACCTCCATTATTGTCATCCGCGCTTCATCAACACTGGTGGAAGATGTGCCTTTGCAGCGCACGTGCGACGAAACAATCTAACTTCTTCCCTGTCATTGTATTGTTCCATTAATCCCAGTAATTGCATTTTCAACTACAGCACTGGTTGGAGTGAACCGGCAAGGAATGTTTCGGCGAACACGGTTTTCATACCTTTAATTGTAGTCATTTCAAAGTGTAGCAGTACAGTTTTCGGTGACGGCGAAGACATTTTATTTTTCAGTCCAGAAAAAGGTCTTTCAAAGGTATTTTGACTTTCGTCTGGGAGCAAAGCAAGTAAAACAGGAAATAGTTTAGTCTCTACTTCTGTGCTCATATGTCAACGTGTGTGGTGTACAGTTCTTTGAATTGTGTCACACAAGTGTCAAATGTTCTATTTTCACACACGATTTTCTCCGTTTTTTCACAATAGAGCATCAGAACTGTTTTTGAGCAACAGATGCTTCGTCAGTTAAAAAAAAAATGGAGTAATCTCAAAAAGTGTTCGCTCGGTTGAATCGCCAAACTTGTGCCATGGTTCTGGGTCGTTCCAAAAGATTCCTTTCTTGCTTGTGGAATTCAGTGTCAGAGTTCTCATAATTTTGCATATCTGCGACAGAGTTTTAACCTTCATCTTCGATACTTTCACATTATTCCTTAAAAATTTGGAAAACGGGCACTGTTATCTCCTGTAGTTACGTATTCGTTTCTTAATCTGCAGTTTTGCTACGTCAGATGGGCAAGAATGCTGCTGTTCGGCCATGATTCTGCCAGTTGAAGTCCTTAAACGACCTCGGCGCTGTTCTGTACAGAGTTGACGCACAAGCAATTCATATACTCATCAAGTCGTCATATTTGCTGTGCACCGGGTGGCGATGACCATCTTTGAGAAGACAAGGTTTCTCTTCCTTTTTTCTAATTATTTGCTCTAATCACAGTGAATATAACTCACGTAGCTTACGCGTATGAAGCCATACGCAGGCGGATACTGTCGGCAAGGGTACTGTCTGACTGATGGTGATGATTACGCATCCGCTGTTGGTGAACGATTGCCGCAAATCATCTGTGGGGAAGGCATCTGGTCGAACGACCCACGGTGTAAAACTGCTCTGTCCACGGTACCTGCAGCTCCTACAGAAGTGTCGGAAACCCCGCGGCCCACAGCCCTCTGTCTCGGGCCACGTGCGGCCTGAGGCAGCGTTCGCTCCTGCCGGCTGCCGCGCCGCTTCCCGCTAAGCAGTCAGCAGCCGCCGGCGCTGTCGCTGCCGCGTCGTCGCCTTTGCGACCCGTGGCCTGGCGTGGCCGGCTGCCCGGGGCCCGCGGTAAGCGGATTAGCGGCGTCGCGAGCCGCCGCCCGGGATAACACAATCAGCCGCCGCTAATGGAGACGGCCTGCGGCTGGCCGCCGCTTCGTTACGGCGCTCCGAGCCTCGGCACTGCCACAGGCGCCGGCCGCAGAATGTCGCAAGTGCCCGGCTCTGGCCTCGCGCTGTCCTTATTGGCCGGTTGTGGCCTCCCTTGACCGCGCTCAGCATCTTCTATATACGTTACTAAAGTCCCCCAGCTGCCTATTCCTATCTCCATGAGAAGCCTAATCTGGGGGACTCCTGTAGGGACTTTAATACGTTTTTCGCTAGTAGATAGATTCACAAAGAGGGCTTCTGAATGTAATTTACTAACAAACAAGGCAATGCTTCGCAGTTGGTAAATACATATGGAAATCATCTCCCTCCCTCCCTCCCTGTCCAGCTCCTCGTTCCCCCCCCCCCCGCTCTGTCCAGCTCCTCGTTTCCTCCCTCCCCCCGCTCTGTCCAGCTCCTCTTTTCCTCCCCCCCCCCCCGCTGTGTCCAGCTCCTCGTTTCCTCCCCCCCCCCCCTCTCGCTCTGTCCAGCTCATCGTTTCCTCCCCCCCCTCTCGCTCTGTCCAGCTCATCGTTTCCTCCCCCCCCCCCTCTCGCTCTGTCCAGCTCATCGTTTCCTCCCCCCCCCCCTCTCGCTCTGTCCAGCTCATCGTTTCCTCCCCCCCCCCCTCTCGCTCTGTCCAGCTCATCGTTTCCTCCCCCCCCCCTCTCGCTCTGTCCAGCTCCTCATTTCCTCCCCCCCCTCTCGCTCTGTCCAGCTCCTCATTTCCTCCCCCCCCCCTCGCTCTGTCCAGCTCCTCATTTCCTCCCCCCCCCCTCGCTCTGTCCATCTCCTCATTTCCTCCCCCCCCCCCCTCTCGCTCCGTCCAGCTCTTCGTTTCCTCTCTCCATGTCCATCCCCCCCCCCCTTCTCTGTACATTTCGTTTTCCTCCGCTCGCTGATTTTTAAACACTTTTTTTCCTATAGCCAACGAAACCTAGACTGCTGCTAAAGGCTGTTGAGAATGTTATGAATGTAGTAACTAAATGTTAATTTTAATTCCTCTGCTACATCCACAGTAGCAACATAGTGTTAAACTTCTATAACTCCTTAAGGGTGGCTGATTGTACAGGGTGACACACGGGAGACGGACGGTTTTGAACTGTGTAGTACTGAGGGCGCGGCGGTGGGAGGTGGTCGTGTTGGGGATGGTTCTGATCCACACAAGACGCCATTTCATTTACTCAAGTCTCTATGGAGCAGTGGGACTTGAAACGTCGAGTGTTTGTCTGACAATTTCGTGAAAAGTGGTGAGTCTATTATTGCTACGCAGAGATTGTTTCGTGCGCGGTTTAATGTCGGTCGACATGGAGCTGTTCTGAGCCGTAACACAATCCTCAGATGGGTGGAAAACTTCAGGTCAACTGTAAACATACTGGATAAGAAGCATCCTGGCCCGAGACGCAGAGTAACGACACCAGAAAATGTTGAAAGGGTAAGGTAAGCGGCAGTCAGAAGCCCAGGACGGTCAGCTAGACGTCATGCTAGTGAGTTACGAATCAATCGTGAATCCGTTGGACGAATTTTGCATAAAGAATTAAAATTACATCCCTACAAAATGCTCGTTGTCCAACAACTTAAGGAAACTGATATTGCTGTACGAAAAGACTTTTCTTACAGAATGCGAGGGACTTTGGGATCAAATAAAAATGAAATTTTATTGATGAGCGATGAAGCTCATTCTCATTTAAACGGGATTGTGAATAAGCAAAACCTACGTTACTGGGCTCCAAATCATCCACATCTTACCCACCAGCGTCCTCTACACTCAGAAAAAGTAACAGTCTGGTGTGCTCTTGGCTCTATTGGCATTGTTGGACCTTACTTTTTGAAGAGAACGGGGCCGCAGTTACTGTTAATTCGGTTCGTTACATTCGTATGCTTCAAACATTCTTAAAACCAGAACTAAGAAGACGACGAATCCTTATTAAACGCGTTTCGTTCCAGCAGGATGGGGCAACATCGCACACCGCAAACACTTCAATGACAGTTGTTAGACACATGTGTCCTGGCAGGATTATCTCACGTTTTGGCAATCTTCCTTGGCCTCCCTTGTCTCCCGACTTGTCAGTATGTGACTTTTTTTTGTGGGGTACCTTAAGAACTGTGTCTATAATCACAAACCACGAAATTTGGACGAGTTGATGAAAGCAATCGTTCAATAAATAGCTGCCACCCCTGCAGGTGATTGAGGATTTTGAGAAGAGACTTCAGTCCTGCATTCGAAATGATGGACATCACCTTGACGACATTATTTTTCACAAATAACTTTGTCAACTAAAATGGCAAATAATGAGCTTTGATTTTGGGTAAATAAACATGCATCAGTTTTATAGTTGGCAGAGTATTATTTCATTAAAAACCGCTCGTCTCCCGTGTGTCACCCTGTATGTTAAACATTCCTTTCACAGTGCAGTAAAACAGCCAAAATGTGGCAACACAATAAGAAATGACAACATGTTTTAAGAGTATCTTACGAAATAGTACTTAAGGTAGTAAGTTTGATGTGTGGCACTTGATGTCCTCAACCTAATACAGTGGTATCTAAATCACTTCGCCATCTCTTGCTGATCTGTGATATTGTCACAGTAATTGGTAGTAATGATTACAGACACTCTTAATGGTGCGTTTACTTGGTTACTTTGTAAACGACGACTGCTAATTCGGAAAGTAAGTTTCAGACTACTACAGTGAGCTGACTGCAGGCAGTGGACTGAACTGTGTAATTTGTAGTCCGTAATTGTCTGTGTCTGTGGCGCATAGTGTTTTGTACCTTTCTGCGGAAAGCTTTTTGTGTCTGCCAGTACTAAGCGGAAGAATTGTAGACCACGTTTTAATATCGCTCCTTCTGGTAACTGAGCACACAATCGGCGGATGATGACGTCGTGCTGAAGGTCGTGGCGTACAAGCAGAAATAGGTCCGGGTCTGGAGGCTGCTGCACGGAGCTGAGAGACGCCAAGCGGTGGTTGTTTCTGTGAGGTGTTGGCCTCCCGCGTTATATGTGGTATATCTGTTGCTTGGTACACAATATCTAATAAACTCCTATGTAGGGTCATTGCATCGATGGAACGTGCTCTTCTAAAGGAAATATGTACCGCCAAAACTACCTCTTTTTGCCCAGACAAGACTAACGCAAAATATTCAGTTAGTCTAAAATGTGTGTATTGAGATGCTGGGAAAGAGGGGGGGGGGGGGGGGGGGGACGATGTCGTGTGACTACAGCCTCCCGTCGGATAGACCGTTCGCCGGGTGCAAGTCTTTAGATCTGACGTCACTTCGGCGACTTGCGCGTCGATGGGATGAAATGATGATGATGATGATGATGATGATGATGACTCAAAACCCAGTCCCTGAGCGGAGAAAATCGCCGACCCAGCCGGGAATCGAACCCGGGCCCTTAGGATTGACATTCTGTCGCGCTGACCACTCAGTTACCGGGGGGCGGATTATTGAAATGCTGACGAAAGTACTGAAACTACAGTAGAAATTCTAATCAACAATTCTCTTAAAGTGAAGCATTGCGTACAGCAGATTGACAGCGTAGTTCATGGTTCAATTGTCAGGACGCTGATTCGACCAAACAACATTCCTCATGTTTTCATCTACCGTGCTTAAGTCCAATGTCTGAGACTGAATTCCAGCAAACAAAATGTGATCCTTGAACAATGCACAAGACGTGTTTGTCAACAGATCGCGGGACCTTAGGTGACATCGAGGACGTATTTCTCGTCCACACGAACTGACTTTGCCATTGCCACATAAACACCTTTCCTCGCAGCGAAAGCTTCTCTTCTATCTTCTGGTGACGATGTGTCTCCCGTGATCACAATGACCCAGAATGCAATTACGCCGTGCTTGTGCTTAAGACAGCAAGGTGACGTAGAGGACATCGTGGCTGAAGCGGATTCAGGCGTCAACGGAACTGTGATCGTATCATTTGTAGATATTTTCTTTCTCTTCTCTCAGTAATTTATTCGTGGACAGTCTGTCAGGCCAATTTAATTAGAATTCATAAAGTTCCTTTTTAGTGTTTCACAAACTTTCGCGAATCAAAAGGAAGATTACTTGTGATCGTGTAAAAATTAAGTATGACAGAACGTTTATACCAGCACGGTGATTCCTTTTTCAAGGATTATAAAACCAAATTAATTGCTGAAATAATTTTAACTAGTTTGCCAGTGATGGGATTTGAATTCTATAACAGTTTCAGCAAAAAAGATGAATAAAGGCTGAAAACTAATAGTATTTTTTAGCAAAAAAAATTTGTTCCATTGTGACCGAGGTTTACTATTCACATTATCTTCAGAAGGAAATTCATACACCTTTTAAAATAGAATTATTAAAACTGTTTGAATATCAGTTTTCCATCCAGTGATGACTTCAAAACTGCTTAACAAAACACATTCTTTCATCACATGACTACCTTGAAATGAAACATGGGTGCAACAGTAGTCAGTCATACTATTTAAGTTCCGAAGCCCTGACGAAGTAGTCAGAGCTTTCATCATCTGCTTGTTTTTAGGTAGTCTTTCTGAAACGTGTTAATGAAGGTGCTTTGTCTTACCAAAATTTGCTTTTTAAATTTAGAAATCAGTGTAATTCTTTTCTCTTACCGCATTTGCTTCCTAATATTCTCATACTAACCTAAAAATTGTGTTAATGGCTAGTTTGACGCCTTTCCACAACACTTACCATTCGGCAGCCTTAAGACTTCGTGTCTGCAGAATGAATGTTCTGTATAGAAAAACAAAAAAGAAAATCTGGATAGTAGCATAAGAAATGTTGAGACGGAAAGTGCTACACAAACGGAATAAAAATCGTCAGTTCATTCTACTGTAAAGTGAAAGTATAACTGTTTGATGCTATTTTGTCGAAAACTGATATGCTGGGACTGTGGATGTAAAAAAAAAAAAAAAAAAATGCCGGACAAATTTTTAAAGAAATTAAAAGTAGCAACCAGCTAACGGTAATAGTGCTGCTTCTATGAAAATATAATGGCATTACCGACATCAATCAGACGTCTGTTCCCGTTTATAATTACATGTTTGTTAATTAACTGTGACTGTTTGTTATTTTTCAATTTTTTATCAGAACTAATCCGCAGATTTGTCTGAAGCGAAAGACAGTTAAAACATGTACTAGCAGTGAATAAAATATACCAGGATGAGAGAGACAGCAGCGGTAACAGAGATGGAAACTTGTGGACATTGGTCATTTTTATACACGTCAGTTAGGAAGTATGTACAGCCGTGTGGAGTTCATCGTATCAGAATTGGTGTCATTCTCTCACGTTCTTCAGAGGATGCGAAAACAAATCACAGTGAGAGAATTAAATTTGATTACGAAATTGTCCATATCACATGGAAACAACTTCGTTAAACATGGATAGAGGGTGAGGGGAAGCGAATATCCGCCGGTGTGTCTACATTTGTTGTTGTGGAATGAGATTTTCACTCTGCAGCGGAGTGTGCGCTGATACGAAACTTCCTGGCAGATTAAAACTGTGCGCCCGACCGAGACTCGAACTCGGGACCTTTGCCTTTCGCGGGCAAGTGCTCTACCAACTGAGCTACCGAAGCACGACTCACGCCCGGCACTCACAGCTTTACTTCTGCCAGTACCTCGTCTCCTACCTTCCAAACTTTACAGAAGCTCTCCTGCGAACCTTGCAGAACTAGCACTCCTGAAAGAAAGGATATTGCGGAGACATGGCTTAGCCACAGCCTGGGGGCTGGCTAAGCCATGTCTCCGCAATATCCTTTCTTTGAGGAATCTGCAACACAGACATCTGGAGATGAAATGCTTAGATTACGTGAAATTATTCGCGTGTTGGAAAATCGTGTGAAATGTAAAAATGTGCAAATCATTAGACTTGGTACAAAATTACTACGTGATAAGGAAAGTGCCCATCATAAGAATAAACTGCAACCACAACGTCACAGGACACAAGTACACAAGTACAAAAGGACAAGCTCATTTTAAAAAGTATTGGTTCCAAGTACTTGAAAAAAGATGCTCTCGATTTATTGATGAGTCAGATCAGTATACCACTGAATGGAAAACGTGGTGCGAGATGGAAAGATGAAACTAAATTATCTGCACTTAATTTGTTGTATTATAGTACTCAGGCAAACAGTTTTTTATCACACTGTTTTAGCCTTCCATCAGTACGTACCTTACAAAGGTATGTGGAAGATATACAATTAAATTGTGGGATAAATAATAACATTTTTCATCTTTTAAAGCAGATAGTGCAGCAGTTACCAGAAACTGATATAATTGTTAATTTGTCTATGGTTGAAATGTCACTAACGGAAAATTTGATATGACAGCTCTAGGGATCGTGTTATTGGATTTGAAGACATGGGTTTCATATGTACATCTGAGGTTGCCAATACTGCATTAGTTGTAATGATTAACGGCATCTTCTCAAATTTTAAACAGACATTAGTATATTATCTCCAAAGGACCAGTAGGAGCCACCCATCTGACGCGCATATTTTTGAAGTTGTCAAAAAACTCACAGATTGGTTTGGTTGTAAAAACATGTGTGACTGACCAAGGCTCGAATTTTGTGGAGTGGAGGAACAGACTGGGTATCACACCAGTTAATCCATGCTTAGTACACGAAGGGAGTAAGATCTACTTTTTTTATGACAACCCACACTCGATAAAAAGCATACGTAATAATTTATTCAGGTATAACATTATCCACACAACAAATGGAGGGATTCGCACTGCTTCATGGAAGGACATTTGTCAGTTGTACTCTAGTGATTGTGAAAGGAAGTAGAAGTTGGCCCCCAAGCTCACTAAAAGAGCTGTCCAACTGCCAGCATTTTCAAAAATATGGGTAAGCACTGCAGTTCGTGTGTTGAGTCATACAGTAGCAGCAGGTATTCAGACACTTGTTACGTGTGGCACCATATCATCATCTGCTACTGCTACTGCAGATTTTTGCCAAAAAGTAAACGATATTTTTGACAAATTTAATGCATATAGTGTTAAAGGGCCTGTATCCTTACGGAACTGTATTACAAGTGCCTCAAGACATTTAGAAATATTAAGAACACTGAAGCCATGGATACAGTCATGGAAATTTGTAGATGTTGATGGGAAAGATTTTTCATCTATGATTAAGTGTGTTAAAGAACTTCTGGGTAACATCAGCGCTTTGAACATGTTTGTAGATGACGTTTTGGATGGAACCAAGTTATATTTATTAACACGCAAAATTAATCAAGAGCCACTGGAAAACTTTTTCTCAGTGATAAGGCGTAAGGGTGGTTTTTGAAGCAACTCATCACCACGACAGTTTTGTGCTGCATTCAATAATTGTGCTTTAAGCAAATTAGTGAACACACATGGTGTAGCGACCTCCAGTTGTGAGGGGATCAACTGGGGTCAGACTATAGTGGATATGAAAGCAGCGCCAAAATTACTTGTTTCACCACTGTTGGACATCAGTGACAAGAGTTCAGTGATCAGACTGCCAAATGTGGAAGTCCAAACAGACCTCGGAGAGGCAAACAGCATGACATACGTGTTTGGTTATGTATTAAAGAAACTGCTTACAATTCATGACTGTTATAAATGTAGGATAGTACTAGTAGATGGCAGCCAAGACTTAGACGCAAATGACAAAGTTTATTGTCATTTTAAAAGTTATGAAGGCAACTTTGGATGCCTATTTATTTGTACAGAAGATGTCAAAGAATTTTTAACTCATTGTGAGACAAAGATGACTTCTACTTTTGATGAATATGCTCACATAAGTAAACGTGGTGCTTTCTTTGTGAACATGTTGATGGACATCCCCAATTTTCCACCTGGGTGCTGTGCTGAAACCAAGCTGCTGTTAATAAGACTGTTTGTGAAAGTGAGGCTCTTTTACATTATTAAATTCAGGAATCAAGACTCAGTCTGTAGAAGCAAGACGAGAAATAAAAAAAGTGATGAAGCTGGCTCATTTGGGTTGCTAAAGTGTCAGGACTGACTGATTCACTTAATTTTATTTTTGTTAAATGTATCAATAGGATATAATACTGTTTTAAAACAGTCATACTTTTTATTGAGATAACCTGATACCACAAAGAATAAGACGGAAATTGTATTTTTGGAAGCAGGCTTCCTGCAAAGCAGAACGTAATGAAAAGTGATGTGTCGCTTCATTTTTACACAAGATCATCTACATACTTCATATGTGGGATATACAGTGTGTATTCTCTTACTTTCAGTGGAATAAGTGCGACTGTATGCTACATCTTAATTATTTCTTCAAGAATATGTTGCAGCTTATGTCACTTCATTCAATAGTTCGTGCTCTGTTTACTTATATCTCACGATCATTTATGTCTCCTAACACTTGTGAAGCAAAAATATATTAATTATGTTGTAAATTACGTACAAAACGAATTAAAAACAAACATTATTTTTACGTCGCATCTGCCGTCAGAGTAAGGAGAGCTTTCTGGCCGCTAGGGGCGCTAGTGTCACTTGAACTGTGAAATGGTAACAACTTTCACAGCAGTAAGTGTCGCGACTGTATATATTAGACTGTGGTAGTTCCATGAACCCTCCACCAAACACTTCAGCGTTATTTTCATAATAATCACGTCGACATGTAAGTACCGGTATGAAAGTATTTAGCTGTCAGCTGACGACTAATGATTAGACATCTGAAAAGCTTGGTTTTGAGCCGAACAGAGTCTTAGGTCAAGCGTCGTAACTACTGAACCAGCAATAATCATGGCTTCTCTGCAAATTCGCAGCCCTGTAGCTCCAAAATACAAAAAAAAGTATTATTTTCAATTTGCGACTAAGGGGAAAAATAAACCGTCACCCTTCGGAAGCTTGGGTCAAAATCGGATTACGTGATGCTGTTGCTATGAATTATGTTTTATGAAATAAAAATAGCGACAGGAGTGCGGCGGCTGCCTTGCTTATTCCGTTATTTCCGCGCCGCCGGTGCGCCGCGCAGCGGCGAGCAGTGTCGAGGACCCATTGTCGCTTCCCCGTCGCAGGTCCAATTTGTTTTCACGGCATCTGCACTGCGCTGAATATGTAAGCGCCGTTGTTGAAATATTGAACTAATTTGCGTGCAAATTAAAAATAAATAGCGGGCCCTGGACGGGCGCTTGGCGTAGCCCGGGGATTGGGGGTAGGGGGAGGGGGTACAGGAGGCGCCAGCGTGGGGAAGGGAAGTTTCCCCCTCTCAGCCTTTCTCTTGTCGTTCTTTGCGTGCATTTACGTAGCAGTGAGTTTCAAGAGGACGTTCGCGCGGGAATGTTAGAGATGGCAAGGAACAAACCAGTTCGTACAACGTAGCGCCGGCACTGTAAATGCAAAATTCACTGTTCCTGCTTGCGGTACTGTGACTTGACACAGTTACGTTAATATTCTTGTTTTTGTACCGTATTTGACAGATGCGACTGTGTTTGTCTGTTCACTGCTATGCTACAACACAACTACGTAAAAATATCGAGGAATAATTACAATATAGTAATTGTTTTCTCGACGGCTGACCAATAGAACCATTTGTTAACTAAACAACACATTTAATGTTGCGTTTCGTGGAAACACTTGTAGCTGTCTGACAAATGCAGTTACATTACTACCACAGATATTCGCAACCCTGTAAAGTAACGCTACTGTGAACATATGTGCATGAGGCCGAAGTAAGATGGCTATTTGTCTTTGCGATCGGTCAAGAAATAAAAACCGTAGTGAAAATAGGATTTCTGAGAAAGACAGTGAATATGTAACCATATCTAGAACAATGTCTCCCGCCAAACGTAAAGCTCATCTGTCATTTAATTTCTTCATGCTGAGAAGGGCAATCTAGCCAAAATTCATCGATGAATAAGTAAGGTTCACGGTGAAACTTTGTGAAGTAAAAGCAAAATACGGCAATGGTGCAGGACGTGCAAACGTTCTTTGTGTACCCTTAAGGAAGTGATGACAACTGATGACTTTGTTCAGCGATTGGATCAGGTGATTAAAGAAAATCGTCGGTTCACAATTTCGAGGTCAGTGCTTTACACCATTGTGAGTGTGGAAGTACTGTAAACTCTATGCGAGATGGCTTCCCAAGATGCTGTTCATTTACCACAAAACACATGAGACGTATTCGCAGTTGCGAGCATGGGCAACCATCAGCTGTATTATGCATCATATCATATTATAAAACACAGAAGGTTGCTTTTTTTTTTTTTTTTTTTTTTTTTAGTGAAATTGTCACAGGGGACGAAACATTGGTTCATTTCGAAAATGTAAAAACAAAATAGCACTCCAAACAGTGCATACATTCTCATTCTCCGATTAGGTCAAAGAAGTGCAAGCGAACTTCCTCTGTCAGAAGGAGTGTGGCTATTGTGTTCTGGGACCGAAGACAACTTTCGTTGGTGGAATTCATAGAACGCCGTACGACCACTGCTGCAGCCTCATACAGGGTGACTCGTAAACGTCTACGAAGGGCAATTCAGAACAAGCGAAGAGAAATGTTGCCGTCAGGCTGTGTCCTCCTGCATGACAATGCTCGGCCTCAAGCTGTCACAAAGAAGCTCCTGCAGCGTTTTCATGTTGTTTGATCGTTCGCCATGCAACCTGGATGTGTCATATTCTGATTTCCGTCTCTTCGCTCATATGAAACGATGGGGTTAAAGAAAGAGTTGCAGACCACCGTAGAGAATTGGCTGAAAGTACAGGTGGCTGCCTTCTATGACGAGTGTATTGAAGAACTGGTGCCACGCTACAATTAATGTCCAAGTCGGAGCAGCTAGTTTGTAGAGAAGTAGCTGGAAGGTGTTGCAAAATGTTGCAAATAAAACATTTTTGATTTTTTTACTGTGGTTTCAATTTCACGACTGATCACACCTTGAAGAGAGAGAACCGCTCGTATCTAGGGGTGTGCGTGTGAGTTATTTTCGATTGTACCAACTCTACAAGCAATTTTCACTATACATTCACGGCATAGTTCTAAACGTCGACCGATCTTTATTCTTATTAAATGGCATGATTGACAGTGTTTGCTCTTTTGCCCTTACTGTAATAAGTAACTTGTAAATACATGTAAAATTTTTACTTACTAGCACTATTTTTTATGTAATTATAAGTAAAAACAGCAATATCATTAAGTGAAGAGTGTTTGTGAAAAGGACAACACGAATTTGATTGCAACTAAATGTCCTGTAATTAGGGAAGACAAGCGCAGAAGCTGTCAGTTTGTACGGTAACAGATGAGTCAGTAGAGAATTAACGTCTTAAGATACATTTTACCAGCGACATAATAAGACAATTCGCCAACAACTAACGATAGATCATCGTTAAGCATAGTGTGAGGCATGTCGTGATATACATGTTGGAAATGGATAAATCTGTTTTGTAATTTAAACTCTTTATTCTTTATGCCACCAAGAAAAAGGCAGTCAAAAACAGCATCGTTTATTCTGTCAGTGGCGGAAAGAAAGAGGTGTTCAGATGTGAGCAGAAAAAGTAACAGTAACTCTGAAGGAATCTGTCTTCTACAAATTGCATGTCAGATACAGCCAATAATTAGCTGAACAAAACTGAAAAATACACCTAGACATGCAATTAATTGAATATTGAATCAGATTTGGAAATGCCTCATTCTGTTCGGTACAGATGCTGAATTTAAAATCCGTAATCCATCATTTTCAAATGAATTACAAAAAAATCCTGTAAAATTTGAATTTCAAGAAGGCAGTTCGCTGTGGGAAAGTAATGCGATATTTTGGTGTTAAATCTAAAGTGGCAACTGTAGCGCGTGAAATGTTTACGGAGACATTTCAAAGACTACAAACAAAGAGTGAGAATTTTTACTGAAAAATTGAAGTAATAAAGAGATACCACAATGAGACTGAGAGAAAGTTAGGAGTATACCGAGGTAGACCGCCTGGCGCATGCAGGATGAGCCTTGCTATCCGAAAATCTGGCTGTCAGGGAGAAAAATAAATGGATCCCATGGAACAGGTAATCAGTAGAGCGGGTATAAGAACGTAAAAGGGAAAATTTTTTGCTAGTATAAAAATAAACTTTCACTGACACACCTTGACCGAACGGAAAAGGCTAAAAATATGAAGGATGTGGAAGACATATTTCGATAAAAACAGATTTAAAAGAATTATATCTATAAAAATACACACAGTTGACAGAGCACCTGCGTAACTAAAAGTATTTATAATAAGAATTGCGTATCAAGAACTGTAAGAACCTGCATTAAGCAAGGTAGTGCAAGCACATTACTTGCTTGGAAGTCCATTCTAGCTCTGATTTACGAGTTTCATGAAGTGGAAGTGTTACAAAAAGGAACTACAACCAAAATTTTTAGTCCAGTAATAAGCACGCCTAGAAATTAAGAAGTACCAAGAATTATGTCAAAACATAGAAAGTATAAAAAAACAATAAGGAAAAGTAAAATGACTTTCCTTTGGGTATTCACACAGTATGAATGACAGTAGGCTACCAAAACAAAGTATAATGTGAGAAAAATAAATTAACAAAAACCTGGATCCGATGAGCTAAGACATTTAGAAGCATCCAACATAAATAAAAGAAGCGGAAGTAGTAGTTAAAATGTCTTCAGCAGACAAATGCTAGAATTAGGACTTCAACTTATAAGCAGCAAGAGAAAGTTTTTGGTCTGAGCAAAGAAAACAGAAACAAGGTGGAAAAATGATAAGCGTGTTGGAGGAAGAGAAAATACGATACAAATAACAAGGAATTAAGATTGCGAGTGGTCCATAGTTAGCGATGATGATGGTGATTGATGACGTTCTTGTGTCTAGCAGCGTTCACTGTCCTCCCACAGAAACCGGCCAAAGAGAACAGAGTGTACGTTACAGAGCCGCACCAGTAGCTGCGCGTCCTTATCTCTGGTGCTGGCGCTTAAAATACACGTTGGATACATTCACCCCCTCCGAATAAATTATACGCGGCCTCCCCGTAATGATACTTTACCTTTTATCAGCTTTGCTACTGTGCGGAATATTTCGCCTGCTACAATAGGGCAGTGGCGTGTTTTTACGCATTACGGTGCCCTCGGGCTGTTCTTTGCAGGTGTATTCAGCGGCGGCGGATTTACATGAGAATTGCAAGTAACGCGCACGAGTTGAATTCATGAAACCCGTGGTTTCCCCACACCACCTGATAAAAACACTACACACTGAGCAACGTGACGCGGCGGTTAAGACACTGGGCTCGTATGGCTCTATTCCGGAGGATGGCGCTTCGATTTGCGGTCCGGCCATCCAGATCTAGGTTTCCCGTCATTTTCGAAAATAGCTTAAGACTAATGCTGAGACGGTTCATTTGAAAGGATCTGGCTGCTTTTCTTTCCCATGACGAACTTCTGATTAATGTCCAGTGACCCACATCCTAACAACGAAACTGTTTGGGGCAGAAAAATAACCCATCCTCCTGAATTTCCAACTTCTGAATAAAATAAAAATTAAAAATGACTGATTAGCTCTGACTCTGGAGATAATATGACGTGTCATTTTTTCCGAATCAACATTTTTAGTTTGGGAGTAATTTTGTTTTTGGAGTTTTCATTCCTGTTATATCACAAAACAACGCATTCTCAGGATTTTGTAGGTTATAAACGCTGTTATTGTTGATGCGTCAGTTGCATATTGTTTGTGTTGTAATTAGTGCAGTGCTCTTGAACAGTAAGATTTGTTAAATCAAAAATGCTGCAGAACACTGTAAATCAGTGAATAATTTTTGTTACATAGTTAGTGAAATAACATTTTCGTCACAGAAACGCAGTCTGGTGCCTCTTGTGAAGACTGCATCTCATCATTGTTTTGGTATGAAGTTAGAAGACTGGGATAAGTCATAGGATTCTCATACCTGGTTCAACTCTTGTTCTATTATACAAATAGAGTCGCTCAAAAATAAAGAAAAATATATGCGGCTTCTGCTGTTCATATGGCTTGTCGGGAGCCTACAAACCATACATATAACTACTATTTCCGCTTGATTCCAACTTTAGAGGTGGTAAGTGAAAAAGAAATAGTGGTGGTTAAATACCCTAATTTTCCATCAGCTATCAGACTTACTCCACATTCATAAAGCCTACCAGTTCCAACTCCGCTCCGAAACTTACAAACTGGTTCAAATAGCTCCGAGCACTATGGGACTTAACATCTGAGATCATCAGTCCCCTAGAACTCTAGAACTTAGAACTACTTAAACCTAAATAACCTAAGGACATCACACACATCAATGTCCGATGCAGGATTCGAACCTGCGACCGTAGCGGTCGCGCGGTTCCCGACTGAAGAGCTACAACCGATCGGCCACATCGGCCGACGCTAAACTTAACAGTAGGGAGGAAGAACAACCCAACAAGCCTTCTTCATCCGTTGAGTCTGATTTTGGTAAAAAAAAAAAAAAAAAAAAAAAAAAAAAAGCTACTTGTGGAATTGCCACTGACGAACATTGAGAGAGATTTCATTACCATCTTAATTCTGTAATGGAACAAAGATAACAGAGCTGTTGGAATGAAGTAACGTTTGCGGATTACTGCTGGTCTTTGTATAGGGAGGCTCTGAAGTTCAGTGAGAGGAGGCAAGCCAAAATACAGTAATCCCATGAAGTCATCACCTAATTCTCTACAGACCCAACCAACTGCCAAGTACTCTTTCATCAATTTAGAACTGTTGGAATGTAACGGTCATTAAAAAAAAGTCTAATAGACTATGCGTTCGCGTATGTAATTAAAATGTATAGCTTTCTTTTAATCCGTTAAAATAGTATACTGTCTTCCACCTATTTTATATCACAAAAATCACAAAAATTAGAGCTAATAAATTTTCTTTGCCATATTCATTTTTTCTCAACCACAAAGTAGTAATGAAGGGAAGGTTTGTTTGGTGGGGGAGGGTGGGGTCAGTGTGACCTTATCGTCGAGGGACATTAAACCGTAATGTTCTGCACCTCCATCTATACTCCGTAAGACGTCTTCAGTGTATGGCGGGGGTAACTTGTGTACCACTGTCGCTAAGCCTCCGTCTTAGCTAGAACATTGCTAATTTCACTATCTTTTCGCGAGGTATTTGAAGGAGGATGGCTATTCCAACAACGTCCGCGCTCTGAATTTTAACAGTGAATCATATTGCGATGAACATCCCCATGACGCTGCCTCGTTTATTAAACGAACCTGTGACGAAATACGCCGCTGTTGTTCGGATCTTCTTCTGTTTCCTGTTTCAATCCAGCATGGTAAAGGTCTCACAGTGACGAGCAATACTTCAGTGCCGGTGATACGACAGTTTTGTATGCTGAATCCTTCGTAGACGGGCTACACTGCTGAAAACTATTCCAGTTTGTCTTCGGTCCCTGCGATTAATTTTATTTGGTCGTTCCAAATTCAAACGCTCCTTACAAATGCTGACAGATAATTAGTGGATATGACTTCCTGCAGTGATTTTTCAGCCATCTTGTGATCAAGCAATAAAACGGGTCTTCGCGCGTACTAGTCTGTATGCGTTCCGTTTGTGTGTGTTCAGAGTCAAGTGGAGGGCATCTTCGAAGCGTAAGTACTGAGATGGTCCGTAAGCTGTCAAGACGTACATGGAGACGCATGATCTCCACGTAAGGATGGTATACTAAGTTCGGGATAGACCGAGGCCACAGAAGTCAGGGCTACCGAAATGCACACACACACAAGGCATAAAAGGGCGATGCACTGGCGAAGCTGTCATTTGTACTCTGGTGATTCATGTGAGAAGGTTTACGACGTGGTTATGTCCGCACGACGACACTTAAGACTTTGAACGCGGAAAGGTATTGGAGCTAGGCGAATGGGACATTCCATTTCGGACGTTGTTAGGGACGTCAGTATCCAGAGATCCACAGTGTCAAGAATGTGCCGAGAATGCAATGTTCCAGGCATTACCCCTCTGAACGCAGTGGCCGACACTCACTTAACGACCGAGAGCAGTGGCGTTTGCACAGAGTTGTCAGTGCTAACAGACAAGCAACACTGCGTGAAATAATCGCAGAAATCAATGTGGAACGTACGAAGACCGTACTCGTATGGAGAGTGCTGCGAAATTTTGCGATTATGGGCATTGGCAGCAGACGATCGACGCGAGGGCCAACAGCACGACAATGCCTGCAGCGCCTCCTGTGCTCGTGACCATGTTGGTTGGAGCCAAGAATAACACGCAAGATCCAGAATTTGGAGGAGCCTCTGATGCAGATTACGTATCTATTATTTCTACATCTTCAAATACTACTGCAGTAACTGATGGGAGTCGGAGATTTTTGTGCTTTTGATTCGTTGATATGAATATTTATCACCTGTTAACTCTAGGTGGACTTGGAAATACATAATTACTATTCTAAAGCAGTACATACTGACACATTTTCTGTTATGTTGGATAAAACATTTTGTCCCGTATAGAAACTTTGGCGAACGGGCGGTATTTGTAGGAAAACAGAGGGACACGTGATGCCAGTCTTAAAGTGCAACGAGAACCGTATATCTATCGTATCGAAATCACACCATTGGTGGAGGATGACACGATGGTCAGTCGCTCCCGATTGGTCCAGAATGCAGAGCTTTGCTTCTTCGGTTTACTTTTATCTTATGACTGTTTTTATTGTCTTTCGGAGCCTGTGTGTAAAGGGTTAAAATCAGACACCCAAATGGCGGGGGCGTGACTCCTGAAGCGCGTAACTGTGGATAGCATTTCTCGTGTCTTTTGTTTCGTTTTCTGTCGTTCCTCAGTTGCTTCAAAATTCATGGAGGTATGACGTGTCTTTGCAGTGAAGTGAAAGACTTCTTTTTGCCATACACATATCACCTCTTGTATTTATGAAGCATCTGCACTGGCTTGTGATACATGTTTGAACACACAATAAATGCATTGTGTAGTAGTTGCAAATATGTTGCTATGTTACGTTTTCTCTTGTTCTTCAGATTACAAACAACTTTCATAGCACAAGTTTCGTGAGGTTAAATTATCTTTTGTTGTTACTCAGGATTTCCAATGTTACTAGTCTAATGTGTTTATTCGTTCGCCTTACTCCAGTTGGAAATATGAGAACAGCCCTTGTACCTTTGGTGAAAACTTGCGAAAACATGGACATTAACCATCTAACGTGGGTGGATCAGTGGACATGAACCATCCAACACGGAACAACAAATGAAAATTTCAGAGGAAAACATTTATATACAAAGAGTCCTTGAGAGTCCTTGCAGTGAAAAAGAAATTAATTAATGACCAAATCAATATCAGCAGTAACTACTTGATCACGTTACCCAATGAAACAATAACAAAGAGAAATGTGAAACATAAACAATCTTCCACCGCCTCTCTCTCTCTCTCTCTCTCTCTCTCTCTCTCTCTCTCTCACTCACACACACACACACACACACACACACACACACACACCAAATGAAAAATATCAAACCACACAAATAGAAGATGAAAGATAAACACACAGTGAAAGTTGGGAACACTACGTACTTTAAACACACAAAAGTTGATCACGCAATGACGCAATGAGTTCAACTGATGTGTTGGTCTCAAGGACCACAGACATGGGCTGTTAACATTGGAAAACGTAAGTAACACCAAAAGATAATTTAACTTTATGAAACTTGGGCTATAAAAGTTGTTTCTAACCTGAAAAACATGAGGAAAACATGACAAAACATAAAACAGAAACATATTTGTAATCACTACATAGTGCATATAATACTACTGAAGATAGTTCATAAATAAAAGATGGGAAACATATATGACAAAAAATAAACTCTTTCATTTAGTTGCAAAGATGGAACATACCTCCATGAACGTTCCTTAGCTCTGTGTATTGTGTATACTAAATCACTGTAATGATGAACTTCACTTACAGTACCTGCGATGCGAGCGATGGGTAATGATGATACAATATACGGTTTGACCAATGAGTACAGGAACTTCTCGGACAGGATGTAGGACCTTCACATGAATTTGACGAGCATGTTTCTGAAATGGAGTTAATTTAAGAGGAAATTGTCTTATTGAGGACTACTTCCACTTTCCTAGAGAAGAATCCTGCTGGGAGGGGAGGGGAGGGGAGGGGAGGGGAGGGAGGGGAGCGGAGGGGAGTGGAAATTACGGAACATCCTCCAAGCGAAAGAAATGGTATGGTATGGTAGCGGTGGGCAGGGCTCGAGGGGGGTAGAATTAGAGCATTACGTGAGCAGTAGAAAAGCGCACGTGGGGTCTCGCGCGTCGCGTTAACCAACTAGGGGGCGAGGAAAATTCTTCCCCTTTTACGACGGCAACGGCAGTCGTAGTAGTAGTAGTAGTAGTAGTAGTAGTAGTAGTGGTGGTGGTGCGCCGAGCCGAGTGGAGCGGGAGCGGCGTATAAAACAAGCGGAACCGTGGCGCGCTGCGGTCCGGGGTATTGAATGCGCAGCTGGGGTCGTTTTGTTTATTAGAGAGCCAATTGCTGGGACAAATAAAGCGGCAGGCAGTCAGTCCTCTGCCCTGCTCAGTGCTGGCCGGGGGTCGGGGCTGCGTGGTGGGCGTGACCCGCTGCGGGAAGTCTGCTCAGAGTTGCTCCAGCGTCACTTGCATCATGACCAAACGATTGTCTCCTAACAGAGCAGACTTTTGCTCCCTCAGTTCGTCCGTCAGATAAGCTGTGTGAGGCGGCAGGAGCTAAGGAAAACTACAACCCCTAACTCTGTCTGGATTCTCTCTACTTACTTATTTGTTGTCTGTTTACTCTGATCAGATTAAAAGCTAAATCACTTCGTATTTCAATAATTTAATTATCATATCTAAAATTACGTTCTACAGCAGACATGGTAGCCTATTAGGAAAAAGTATTAAGAAAAATCATTTCTGCGATAATGATGTAGGTCAAAGCAGTGAATTAAAATTTGTACGAACACCGGAATTCAAACCCAGGTCTTTCCCTTAGTAGGCAGATGCACATCCTTTACGCCACGGTTTTTTAGGGCAGTATTTACGCAGTGTTGCGTTTCCTCAACGCAGGAAAACTTAACATACATGCATAAAACGGTATAATTTCCCAGATGTTTCTACCAGAAAGTATAAAATAGAAGCATACCTGTTCAGAAAATTGTCAGATCAGTCAGCTGACTTATTATTATTATTATTATTATTATTATTATTATCTTGAGCTTTTCCTCATTACAGAGGCTTATCTCCAACATAATAATTTACTTGGAAATTACAAGACAAACAATCAACGTTCTTAAACTATATTCTCAAAATATTCCTCCAGGTGTTCCGATCTTGTGTGTCTTCTTCCTCTGCGCCCATTCTCCTCATTGTGTGCTGTACATTTTGGAGCCAGGTGGTCATAGGTCGTCCTCTTCTTCTTCTCCCCCCCCCCCCCCCCCCCCCACCCTCCGGTTCCCACTCCAGTATCAATTTTGGTATTCTGGTTTTCTCCATTCGTCGTACATGCCCGTACCACTGTAATTTCTTCCTATCCATTACGTCATATATTCTTTCTTTTTTTTTCCATTCTCCTTATTACTTCGGTGTTCCTTATCTTTCCTTTCCTGGAGATTCTTGCTGATCTTCTCCAAAAGTCCATCTCTAGAGCTTGTAATTTTTTAATGTGCTTCATGTTAATTGTCCATGTCTCCGTTCCATACAGAACCACACTCTCTAATATGGATTTGTATATTAATTTTTTAGTTCTGCTCATTACATTCCTGCTCCATAAGACGGAGTTAAGCATCCCAATGACCCTCCGTCCGCTAATAATTCTTTTATTGATTTCTAACTCTGATTTTCCCTCGATTTCTAAAATGGATCCCAAATAACAGAAAGTGTTTATCTTTTTGATTTTCTTTCCTTCAATGTATAGCTCATTTGAATGATTAGTCAAGTATTCTGTTTTTTGGTAATTAATCTTCAAACCCCAAGTTTTGTATGCTACTGCTAGTTGATTGCACATCTAGTTAGCATCCTCCCCGTATTGTGCTACGACTACTTGATCATCAGCAAATAATAAATGATGTAGGTAAACTCCAACTCTTATTTCTAATCCCATACTATTACATTTACGAGACCATGTTCTAAGGTTAATATCTACATACATTTTAAATAATGATGGTGACATGGGACAGCCCTGTAAAAGGCCGCCGGCCGCGGTGGTCTAGCGGTTCTAGGCGCTCAGTCCGGAACCGCGCGACTGCTATGGTCGCAGGTTCGAATCCTGCCTCGGGCATGGATGTGTGTGATGTCCTTAGGTTAGTTAAGTTTAAGTAGTTCTGAGTTCTAGGGAGCTGGTGACCACAGATGTTAAGTCCCGTAGTGCTCAGAGCCATTTGAACCATTTTTATAAAAGGCCTTTGCTTGTTCTAAATTTCTGTGAAAGTTTATTACCAACTTTCACTTGGCAAATGTTATCTTTATACATCTGTTGTATTATTTTAATCAAGGAAGGGTTTATGTTTGCCATGTGTAGTGCTCTCCAAAGTAAGCTGACTTAAGCTACAAATGACTTGGGAATACAATTGACTGATAATCGCAACAGAGATAATCAGCGGAATCCCTGAGAACTTACAAAGGAAGAGGGTATCTTCGATTATTGCAGCATTGCGAGTTTCGTACAGTAAGATTGGAGGAAAATAATTTACGGAGACACGAATGGTACGGTATGTTGCAGAACTGCAACACAAAGCATTCTCAAATTCTATGCGTGTTTACTGTTTAATAATAATACTGATTAGTACAGTACATTTGAAACCGTGCACTGTATCGTATTTTACGGACTATAAGATCCACTTCTTTCTGCGAAAAATTACCTTCAAAATTAGGGTGCGTCTTATACTCGAAATTAATATAAAAGTGTCCAGTGTTTGATTCAAAATTTCCGCCAGTCTTAAAAATGGGCAGATGTCCCGTGCCGCGGGAAACCTCTCTATCTGGCAACATTGGCTTCAACTGGCAGCAGCGATGCACCGGTGCGACGAACATCAGTTAGGAGAATCAAAAGCTTGCTAACGCTGTCTCCCACCCGCCCCGCCCTTACAAACCCAGAACACTGTCTAGCCTATGATACGTCATTGCAGTCAACGGTGCCAGCGTACTTGAATTGAAAGTTATTTGTGCAGTCGATTACAATAAAATATTTTTGTTAGTAGCTATTTTCCTAATAGAAAAAAATGGAATGGTATGGTGAAGGCTGCAAATTGACAATAATAGCATATGCGGAACAACACCCAAACAGAGCAGCTGAGCGGAATTTCGGCACCCCACCAACAGAGAAAGCTACTCGCGATTGGCGTGCTAGAAAAGAACTGACAAAAAATAATGGGGAAAACGAAATGTGCAAATAGAGGACTGAATGCAAAATGGCTAAAACTGGATAACGGCATACTGAACTGGATCGAAGGAAATCTTCAAAACGACATTGGAATTCATACAAAGACGATTCAAATACACGCTCTAAAGCTAGCGCTGCATTGGAACTTAGTCTATAAGGATGGAGTTCGCTGACGCTATAGGTTTATGAAGTGTCATGGATTTAGAATGCGAACCAAAACCAAAATATCTCAGGAAATGCCACAGGAGCATGAAGAGAGAATATCTCTCCATTTTTATTACCCAACGTTGAAAGAAAACCGATGTGGAACTAAGCCAAATAGCGAATATGTACGAAACTCCTCGGACATTTGATGCGCCGAGTAACGAAACCGTTGCCATGAAAGGTGCAACAGCTTGTAATGGTACTTCAATTACGTAACCATTACGGCACCTCAACTCGACCTCTCGATACCAGCAATACTCTACTGTGTTTCTGTAAAGTAGTTGACATATTTTTGAGACAACATTCAGATTTGATTTCATTAATGTAGAGGTAATTTGATGCATCGATGTGTTTATATTGCAATGGTATTATTCGTATGTGTATTCTTTCTTTTGTCACTATGATCTTTGACGTACTTGTAGCTCTGATTTTTGGGCGCGTAAGCGATTATTAGTAGTTAGAGAGTCGGACCTTGAGAAAGTCAAGTCTTGGACGTCATGTAGGAAACACGCATATTATAGTCAGGTTATAAAATGTGAACTTTAACAGTGAGGAAGAGGTTTTCAAGTATGTTTTGTATTATGAAGTGATATTTTGTGTGTTACATGATATTGCAGCAAAAGTAATAAAAAAGAAGTGTAACTTAAATTCGGAGTGCTGATAACTTTTTTACATCACCATTGTGCTAACTTTGAAAGGTTTAGTCTTCAAGAATGGTTTGTGAAGCGCATCTATAAAACTTTTGAATATCGCATAATAAAACCTAGGCCTCTTTGCATCCGAGATTGGAATCACCACCACCTAGATTTTCGACGATTGAGCCATGATTTTACAACGAGACCACCGTGGGAAACACGAAAAGATGAGTGCCTAGTTTATTTATTATTACACGAAATGACTTTATTAACTGTGCTCTAATGACACCTGCCACATAATAACTATGTTGTTGCCCGAAAATGCAGTTTTTAGCAGCGTGAGCAACACAACAATCATTATTAAATTTTGACCTTTGTTGTGTTACAGTTGTTAGAAACTGTAACCATAAAAACAAGTGGACATGAAAAAATTCACTGTTGCCCTTACGTGCTATGTTGAAGGTACTAAACGTAATCCATTTTCAGGCGCAAAATAATGCCAAAACCTTCTGAAATATTTGTAGGTGGTGTTCACGAATTACATGGGTTGTATGGACGAGGCTGGTATGAAGTTCTGGATTAACCGTGTGTGCGATAGGAGGAAAGGTGCTTTGCTGAAGAAGAGTTCTGTTCTTGGTGCTAGATCTATTTTGTAGTCATTTGAAAAATTCTGTGAAAGAGAAATTGAGACGAGAAAATACGGAGCTTGCTGTTACTTCGGGAGGACTTACTTCCCAATTGCAACCTCTTGATGTGTCGACAAACAAACCATTTAAAGTGATAAGAGAGGAATGGAACAAATGGATGATGGATGAAACCAAACCTGCATCCGCGCTAAAAGGATCTTCAAAACGACCTACAATCAGTGTGTGTCACTGGGTAACACACTGAGCTGGAGTGAGAGCAGACATATTGTTCAATCTATCAATACGTACGGCGTAAGTAACGCTCTCGATGGCAATGAAGAACGTCTTATACATGAAGAGGACAACGATGACGACGAAGTGGAGGAGGAGGAGGAGGAGGAGGAGGAGGAAGAAGAAGAAAGTTCAGATAATCGGGTTTTCAGGGATTTTAATGGTCAGATCGGTTTTATAAACTGAGAATTCTTTTAGTCTCACTTTGCAATCTAATAATAAAAATGGTAAAATGAATTTTTTTACAAATTGCTTAAAAATTAAGATGCGTCTTATAATCTGTAGCATCTTACAGGCTGTAAAATACGTTATCATCAGAAACGGAAAGGATAATGAAAGAGGAGAAGATTGCAATAACAGTGACAATATTTTTTGAAAATCCATTTTCAACAGAGGACAACGTAAACAACAGGGAGGAAAAAGTGGTGGGGGAGGGAAGGGTTGACAAGTGTGAGCTGCAGACAAGTACGTGGAGATAGAAGCGGTAACTGCAGTGATAGGTGGACCATTAGCTGTGTTTTGAAGTTTGAAAGGAGTTTAATTTCTCTGATATTTCCAGGAAGATTGTTCCAACGTCTGGGTCCTGATACAGGAAATTACTCAGATTGCGTGGCTATGATACATAGTGATAGAGAAAGGATGTTTCTTCATTGAGAACGAGTAATTCTTCCTTGACGTTAATATAAAATGCGTGTTTATTTTACCCTGCCCGTTTCGTTTTATTCATGTAAAACTTCGTCGGTGGCGTAGAATGAAACGCATTTACAACCTTGGTTTGCTTGTAGATCCAAAAAGAGTTCATTGCAGAAGGTAAAGATTTTTTTGCAAGCGGAAACCACAGAAAAATGCTGTATACATTTTTCATTCAATACTCACTAAAGATCTTTAAAACGATACGCTTGTGAGAAAATAAATATGAATTTTAGGAGTTGCAAAGGCACGATTTCACATACCTGTAATGAACATAGTGTGAATTGACATCGTAACGTAAGATGGAAATTTGCAAATGAGTTGCAGCCGGACATCTTTTCTTTCAACAAAAAACGTCACTACAGAACCTGCGAATGAAAGTGAAGCTTGCACAAGAAAACCACTTAACGTTGGGAGTGTTCACGGAGAAGGGGTTGTTAAAATCCTTCAAGTTTGCTTGGCATGGTAAATAGCTTAAAATGTGTGCATAGCGGTGTAGAATATTTTATGTATTGCTTTCGTTAAACGTTACTTTACTCATGATTTCCCCCTATTGTGTTAAGGACACGGTCATTGTGCTGTATACTACTGAGGAAGAAATTGCAGCTTTGTTGCCGTTATCGTTGTTGTTGAAAACGAGTATTAAACCTGCTGTTTCTTTTACGTAATAACCCATATGTCCATACCGAAGATCATAGTGGCGGAGGGGGGGGGGGGGACCCGAAACCAATAAAGAATGATGATACAAATGCAGGTTGTTGCATTTCTTTTCCCTATGGTTACTTTACTCGTCGGAGGAATACTGAGCACGCAGTTAAGAGCGTACACATTTCATAAAAGGCATTGCACCGGCTCATGCCAATATTGTACAAATAGAATGAACAATTACCTCTGTGTATAGCATCAAGACAATTAGACAGCGTATGTCCGTTATGCAGTTAAATTTTTTTTTTGTTTCAGAGTAGCATACGCCAGCCCCTACTCCTACATGGACGAATTAATGTTAATTATGCGTTTACTATGTCCAAAAATTGACGCCTCTCTTTCTTTCTTTCCAGGTATGTTCATTAGAGCTACATGTTACTACTGATAATAGGCGGTAAGTTCATACCTATAACACTTGAATTTTTCGTTTGAAATTCATTTCTGTGGACCATGAGTTACATTAACTATTCAGCTTCCTATACAGTTAAATGTGAAATGCAATGTTCACGTGTGTTGATAGATATCCTGAACATTGAATGTATAGATTTTTCTTCTCATTGCAAACTGATCTTAGAGGAACACAGAATGGTAATTTATTTTAAACTTACAGAACATTTTTGGCTAACTGTAATCTGGTGTAGTGAACACAAAGTACGTGTGCAACGCTCGCACTTTTCACCTCATAGAATTACGGGAACTGGATCTTTATTTAGGGGAAGCCGTTGACTCCACGTATTTGATCTCGTCATAATAAGATTACACTTATTCGACTTAGTGGACGGACGAGTGGGGCTCGGAGAGGAAAGTGCTCTCTCTTCCTATAATGTAACATAATTTTAAATTCTACTTGAAAATTTTTTAGAAATTTGTGGTACGTTCTATGGGACTAAACTGCTGAGGTAGTCGCTTTCTAGCCTTACACACTATTTAATCTAACTTAACTTACGCTAAGGGCAACAAACACACCCATGCCCGAGGGAGGACTCGAACATCTGACGGGGGGAGCCGCGCGAACCGTGGCAAGGCGCCCCAGTCCACGCGGCTTACCCTCGCGGTAAAATCTACTTGGGAAAGTGATAGTGTGCTGCAATGTGAGACACCGCATTGACGATCAACAATCGTATTGTATTAAGAATTAATTCGAAATTTGCGATTATGTTTCCGCATCAGCTGTAAAAAAAAAAAAAGGTCACGTTACTGTGACCTCCACCTTCTTCGACGTCGACATGCAATAACTACTCAACAGACGGCAGGACGCACCACTAGCAGTGGAGGGTATATAAAGCTTGACGGGGGGACGTGGAAAACAGCACATTCGTTCTCGTAATGCGGAAAGGGAGCGATTTATCTAACGTCCAAAAGTGCGTCTTCATTTGACTTTCGGCCCAATAGTGGAAGCATTTAAGAAAAAGCTAAGTTCCTAAGCTGTTCACCTGCCGCCGTAGTTTAAATATGCCGTGCATAGCAAAATGGCGCTATCGAACAGTCTCCGAGGCAACTGTGGTGCGCTGGTCCCGGCGGAGGTTAGAGTCCTCCCTCGGTCATGGGTGTGTGTGTTTATCCTTAGGATAATTTAGGTTAAGTAGTGTGTAAGCTTAGGGACTGATGACCTTAGCAGTTAAGTCCCATAAGATTTCACACACAACTGTGGAGCACCGCGTGCCATAGCTGACAGGGGTGAACGACGACGGCTGCGGAGACGCATACGGGCGAACAGACGTGCAACTGTTGAGCAGCTGGCTGCCCAGGTGAACAGAGGGCTACCAACTTCATCTCCTCAACGGCCGTCCAACGAACGGTACTGCGTTTGTGTTTCTGCAGCTGGCGCCTGGTTCATGCTCCCATGCTGACAGCTGTTCATAGACGACGACAGCGGAATTTGCACGCCAATACCGCAACTGGACGTCCACTGAGTGGATGTAGATGGACTTCGAAATGAATCACGTTTTATACTGCGTAAGACAAATGACCGTTGGCGTGTACAGCCTAAAACGTCTGAAAGCAAATACCATGCAACAATCGTCTGAAGGGTCCAGTCCAGAGAAGGGAGAATTACAGTCTGGGGAATGTGTATGTGGCATTGCTTTGATAATCTCGTCATTTTGGAAGGTACAGTGGATCAACACAAGCATGGTTTTATGCTTGGGGACCATGTACACTCTTCTTTGCAGTTTATTTTTCCTCTTTACGATGGAATCTACCAGCAGGACAATGCATCGTGTCACACAGCTCACAGTGTACGTGCATAGTTCGCAGGGCATCAGGATGAGTTTACGCTACTTCCGTGGCCACCAAACGCCTGTGATTTAAATCCATTTGGGAATCAGTGGTACCAACCCCATCGGACTGTACAAGTCATGAATTCTCAACTGGGAAAGCTTGTGCAGCGGGTCACGACAATGGAGTCGACATGGCTCCACATAGCTGTCGGTACCTTGCAGAATCTCATTGACATTGTTTCTGCACGTCTCGCAGCGGTGTGCACTGTAAAACATGTTTGTTCAGGCTTTCGACAAGAGGTCGCATTAAAATGCCTGGACAGCGTAGTTTGCCGTTCTTGCCTGATTAGCACTCGGGACAAAAAATTATTCACGCGCGGGAAACATCACACAAATACTGCGTAACACTGCCATGATAATAGCCTCATTTCTGAGAGGAATAGTTGGAAAGTTCCGTCAGTAAGCATTCCAGCTGAAGCCAGTCGTAGATTGTTAGATTCCACAGTGCTACCAGATTGTGAGGATATATATTTATATGTTTCATCCACTGTGGCCGATAGAGCCAGACGATTCCTATGGCTTAAAAATGAGTGGTTTAGCGGGCCAGTCGAGGTGCAATACAGTGGCCGACTGTCCGTAAAATTAAGAACGTTTCCTTGGAGCCCTGTGAACACAGTGGTTGTCGTCATCTTGGAAGACGGGAGTTTCCACAACCAAACTTACGAAGGTGTAGAAGAAAAGGCGACACTTGCTCAGGGAGAATATGTAAACAGACATCTTTTTTTGTGTTCGCGTTAAGCTGAGTGAGTGGACCAACGTCATGCCACCAATAACGATTCCCAAAGCAGCACAGAATTGTCACTGGTCTGAACTGCACACTCGCCACACTGCAGTTTTAATACCTCACTGCGCCAATGGCGCACTCTATGCATTGCATCGTGTGAAAAGCAAATTCGCGAGTCGCCCCATCGCCCAAACCTGCCTGAAGCCAACTACCGTCCAGTTTCGGTGTTTCTGTGGTGCACTGTGCTGCTCTGAGCATGGCCTTTCGCGAGGCACACAACTCCAGAGTCTATTTCACACAGTTTACTATTCCGAAGAGCCACGAATACCCATACTTCATTCATCCAGTATTTGAAAAAAAAAAAAAAAAAAAAAGCGCTTCGTGACTTCAAACAAACTTTACAGATAATGTTAAACCATTATGAAACTTTCCTCGATTTTAACCCCCCACAAAATGAATGGAAAAAGTTTATCGCTTACTAAATTTTCAGTGGTCGTACAGTAAAAGTGCCGCACGGAGCATGACATTTTAATTTATCACTTCTTTAACACCCTATTCGCAACAGATTCCGCAAACAGTAGTCAAACCACTATATATGCCTGCAAAATTGTCATTTTACAGCAAATAGTTCAGGAGATTCGACGTCAAAAACATTGAGCTGCATGAAAATGGAACTGCAGGACGAAATTCGCTACATATACAAGTGAAATATGTCATCGCCTGTATGCAACTAGGGGTATTCATTTCATTGTAATTCCATCAACAAACATTGTGCAGTGACTTTTTCAACAAACTGGTCTCTCTGTGAGCGAAATCTGTTCGTCGCCACGGTCAATATGTTGTGGAATAACTATATAGACATGAAGAATGAAGATGTAGAACATTAATAATTTGTATTTAAAAAGCTTTGAATTTTCGAGTAAAAAATTCGGAGGCATTATTTTTCAGCACGACCTCGCATTTTGTCGGGTGAGCTCATGAGGACTGGCAGTTATGCACGGAATGTGAACTGAGCCTTACAGTCGACACGCTCGACTGAAAGATTAGTCCTTACACTCTGTAGATCTGGGAGAGATTGTTGCTTCTAGAGCTACGAGTACTTCGAGAAGAATCGCTAGTTGTTATTGCCGGGAAGGGAAAGGGTCTTTCCACGGCCCTAGGACGTCAACACGACACAAGCGACGCTTTGCAAACGTTGAGAGCCTAACGACGGTGGCGTTATATCCTAGTGTTTGCACTGCTATAAATGGTAGTGTTGCAAGTCTTCAGCATAGTAAATTTATGGAATGACGAGGTTCTGTTGGAGACAGAGGGGGGGGGGGGGGGGGCGCGGCACCAAATGCCGTTTGGGTGAACAGAATATCATTTCTCGCTTGTGGATGCTCTTTCAGCCAATGGACGATAAATAATAATAATAATAAGATCAAGTGGTCCACGACCAGCTGTACCGAGAGATGAGCGCTGCGGTTTAATCACCAGCTGTCGGAATAGATGCCAGAATATCATTCAGCGCTAGCGTGGTTTCAAACAGCAACGAGACGCAGATTGTCATTCTTAGCTGTGCACGGGCATCCTTGTGAGAGTGGCTTTAAAACACATAGACGGGAAGACGCTGGTTTGAGGAAGGTGGTGAATAAAGACAAGTGTTTTTCTGGCTCTTCGCAAGTTATCCTTTGACATTTTTATCGCTATATTTGTGCCTGTCGATTCCTTCCTTTCACAGGTGTAGGTGACATGATCATTCATAATATAGTGCCAATCGACACCGTTCGGAAATTGAATCTTATTCGAGAAAGAACTTTAAATCCTCGGTCAACCATCGCATTTGGGTTTTCTGTGATTTTACTACATCAGTTCAGGTGATGGCTGGAGTGCACCATTGGAGAAGGCAGGACCGAATTTCCGCCTCACCCTCGTCCATCCGAGCTCTGCTCAGTCTCCAGCGAATTCGTCGACGTTAAACCTTACCGTTCCTCCCTCCTCTCCCATAGAGCTCATTCGGAGCGAATCATGCAGCAAGGCGAAGGGATATCACTGTAAGGCGTTCTAGCCGGAATTTAATCCTATTGAAATCGTCAGGGATTCGTTTGAAAGACGAACTGCAGCTAGACCAGCAGCACTACTTTTCCAGAGCCCGAAGACTGCTCTGCTTTCATTCAGGAACTATAGTAATTCAACTCCATTCGTGCCACGCGTATGCGAAGCAGTACTGGTCGTTCGCTATGACTAAAATAATGTTAGCAGGCTGTAACTATTTTGCTTCATTCGTTTATAAGCTAGTTCACTGATGCAGAATGAAAACATGAATTAACGAGTCCCTACACACTATATTTCCGTGTATTTAAAAAGTCATTATTTTGAGAATAGTTGAATATGTGTTGTACCCAACACTTCATACATCCACACAATTTGAGGCCAGAAACATAATGGAAATAATACGGTGCAGCAGACGAAACTATCTAATTTTCCGCTATCGTACGCAGTACATATAGCCTTTTGTTTTAGTAACTAAGCGTGTCGCTATTGTGTGTTCTTGTCAACCTAAACAATTTTTTTTCGAAAAGAGGTGATACAGGCTTAATTATAAATACCTTGATAATTTCCTTCTCAAATTTATCAGGCGCTCTGAAGTCTAAGAAGCAGACGTTGTGTGCAGTTACCATTATTCGTGCGATTATTTCCATGCTTTTATCGCAGTTGCTCAAATCTGAACAATCATAAGGAGAAATAGCGGCAGAACTTCGGATAATCTCATTTTCCGCTATGCTTCAAAATTGAAAAAACATTTCTTTATTCTTCTCCATACAGTTTCGGACTAAGGATATTATTAGCGACTTAGCAACAGCTTAGCGGAAAGTTTATGTCCTTGCGCGTAGCAAGATATTATGGAGCGAAATTTTTGTCGTTGCGTGACGGTTGCGATACTGTTTCGTGAACAATAAATAACTGCAGTGGGGGTCAGATTGCTCTGCGTCAGAACCTTGGCTGCTTGACCGAAGTTTGATTCGGAACACAGCAGAGTTGAGATATGCGGGAAAAATGGGAATTCACTGTTGTTAATAACACAATGTAACAAGAAGCACGTACAGAATAGTGCGTTTGTTTCTTGTATATTTTTCTTGTCCGGTTCCGCTCAACCATATGTGCCAAAACTAGTCGGTTATGGAACGACACGCTGAGTCATTCACAGAATGGTGTTTATAAAACACACAATAAATCAATAAATAAAGTGCGAAACGAAGAGTTCAGCGGTAGTGTATACGAATAAGTAATATATTACAACAGAAGGCTCTAAACGTGCTGCGTGGTGTCTGTTCTATATCGCGTCTCCCTACCACTTTCGCGCAACGACTCTCTGAGCGTGTTTTTTAGGGAATTGGCTAGTTTGAACCTGGGACCTGTTGCTGGTAAGGAGACGCCAGACCACACATGACATATAGAATTCAGAAGAGTTCAGTGAGACTAGCGATGATATAACCAAATACTTAATGATTTCGGCGTCAGCTCCACTGCACTCCACGTAAAAGAATCTTAATACTAACTAAATTTAGTGGAAGGGGTTCAAGGCTTTCCTATTTTTAGTTAGCCGGTAAAATAACGTCGAAAAAGCAGTTAAGTTTACCATTGGAAATTTTATTCTACTCACAAAACATCGTTTATAAATTGCACTATTGATAAAAGGAAATGTTTTAATACAGGATGGTAAAAACCAACTGCGTTCAACAAAAATGTGAACGAATATTCCCTGAATGGGTTTCAAAGTTCTACAATGGATCGAAGGATGACCTATGCCATATCACATCTATAATCTAGGTTTAAATGATGTTTCACAAAAGAGAGAACTATCAAAATGGTCTACAGTGACCCTCAATTATCTTTAATTACTTATCTAACTAGTCGTAAATTACAGTGGCTGATGTGGCTTCTTAATAATTATATAACAGAAAAATCATCGCGTTTCAGATTTTTACTTAAAGTGGCAAATGTGAACACCATGAGCTTTAATTGACGATCGACACTAGTATTACGCAAAAAAGGGGATGTAACAGATCAGACTTCTGCAGTTCCGAGTGAAGCTTTATGCGCTGTTATGCGGAATCGCGTGCGTTCATTACCTTGTCGGTGTTCGTCAGGGGGCGGCGGGCAGCACAGCTCCGCTCACCTCGCCGTTGCGGAAGCAACTCTCACCTAACTTCTCCTTACTACAATTTACCGAAGTTGGTTTAAAAAAAACTACCTGGCTGTGTTCTGACCAATCAGGTTCTCAATGTTAACCTTAGGCTCCGCCTACAAAAATTCTGTCTATCCAATGAGAAACGTTATACTTTTCGTGGTGGGGCAATGTTTTTAAAGTTTGCAACGTAACTGAGACGCGAAAAAGTCTCACGCTAAAACTTACAGCTAGTGTTGTCCTTTTAGTGTTATCGTAAAATCTATACTGTTCTTCTGGAGGGCTCTATCTTTTAACATGGGCTGGGGGGTGGTTCTAACGTAACAGACGCGAAAAAGTCTCACGCTAAAAACTTGCGGGTGGTGTAGTCGTAGCGGTTAGCTGGCGACGTGGGTGTCCCCCCCCCCTTATCGTAGGGCCTTCTCGCTTAACACGGTTCTGCTCTCGGCTTCTGTTGTCGTTTCTCCCCTCGGAACTACATCTGTCTCATGGTGGGAAGGTATGACATGCATTTAGGCATTCTTGTGTTAGTCTGTGGTATTCCATTTGCTCACTCGTTACTCGTATTACTTTGGTTAATTTAACGTCACGATTTATTTGGAGCTATGTGACATACTACTGGATTTGCTTATCATGTCAGGGTTTTCATGGATGGTGTTGGATTTGCCTGACACCTTACAAGGTTCTTAACTATGAGGTGGTACCAAAAGTACCCGAAATTTGAATTTCGAGCCCAAATGATTAGAAGTACGTTGAAATACCGTTAGGTTTCTCATCATACGTCCTTCTTGATCATTGTGGTAAGTGGCTGGGAGCTATGTGGTTTGGTAGGTCCACGGTGAGCATATTTTCATTTTCGTGTTTCCGTGAGTCTGCGGTTTTAAGACTGTACACGATTTCGAGCATCATATGGAGGCGTGTCAATTGTTTTTGTAACCCATTTTATTTCGTTCTTTTAGACAAAACATTTCATAGGTTTTGAATTTTTAAACTTTCAAGTTTTTGACGACACATTTTTTTATTTGTAAAGTAGCTTGACCTTGAAGCGATGAACTTCTTGACACACAGTTTACATAGTTTCAAACAATTAATTAAATCAGTTTCATTAACTAATTGAATATCTAGGCCTCACTCTGGTCAGTTTCATAACCTATTTGTGCATTTCCCTCTCTTTGTCTCCGGTCAAAGAAAACCATCGTAACGACCGGTAGAGCGGTGTGCAGACCACGCGCCCCTCGTACCGGCATCGTCAGCCGAGGATGACACGGCGGTCGGTTAGTCCCGATGGGCCACTTGTGACCTAAAGACAGAGTGCTTGCTTGTGCTTGCTTGCTTGCTCTCTTTGTATGGCTGTGAAAAATCTATCAAAAATCCCTTGTGTAGTTTCTAGGGAGTCTCGTTATCGTTCCACTTAAACATTTGACCAAGAAGTGTGCAGATTTCAATCTTACCAACTAAATGGTACTTTCCTCATAATCTTCCATAAATATATTCGCAATAATAGGTGACAGAGGGCTCCCCATCGGAACTCTGTTCGTAGAAATGGTCATTGATAAAAAAGTAAGTGAAGTCAACACATTTCAAAATAAGTAAGATCTCTCGTTGCGTTTGTGCCTGTCGATATATTCGTGCAGTCATGGACTGTGCGGCTGGTCGCGGCGGAGGTTCGGGTCCTCCCTCAGGCATGGGTATGTGTGTGTTTGTCCTTAGGATAATTTAGGTTAAGTAGTGTGTAAGCTTAGGGACTAATGACCTTAGCAGTTGAGTCCCATAAAGATTTCACACATTTGATATATTCGTCCGTTGCCGAAGACGTCACCCATTTGCATTCCCGTAAGTTTTTTGAAGATTTTGTACTCCGAGGAGAAACTCACGCTTGAGAAAGATTTCGCAATAACTGAAGAATACCGAAGAATACAGACGAAAATGACGTAACTTTTTCTTTGAATTAAGTACACCAAGTTGGACCATGCTCGCAGCAGGCTACTAATCCTCAACGACATCATTTGAATATTTTTGGATACTACCTCGTACCCCTGTGCAAAATAAAAGGAATGTAGTTCAAGGAAGCTTTTAAGTTCGATTTGATTCTCGGGAATTATTTGCTTTCAATTTTTAGTTTTTGCTTTGAAACCAATGGCAAAAGAAAGTGCGTGACAGTTGCGTACGTTTCTGTGAAATAGTCGAGGAAGTGTTAGCCAATTAGAAACAGTTTTTAGTTACACTGTTCACCGAGTGACTATTGCTGTGTCTTCTAATAATCGTGTGTTATAAAGCACGGCCCCCCTCTAGGGGGTTTGTTTAGAGGCAAGACAGGGATGGTAGCCACCTTCACAGACTGGGACGGAGCGATTCGCGTGTTCTACATTCCAGAAGCTAATGCCGGATTTCCGCCACGGTGTTGGCATCCTGCCTTGGCTTGGACCGTGGGTGTTGAAGCGCGCACCGGAAAATTGAGCTTCACCGCGCCGGCCCGCGTCTGGGGACACGGCGGCGCAGTAATTTGTCCGCTCCGACGGCGGCCGGGCGCACACAGCCGGCGAATTATCGACAGGTGCCTCCTGTCAGAGGTCCAGTGTCGAGCCGATTAGACACAAGTTTCGGCCACGCTGATTTCAAACCGACAGGTCCAGGTAGAATATGATTGAGTAGGAGAATTTACAGACTGTCCATCTTAGAGTCTTTCTATAGTTTTACGATTTGGAGGTAAGGTAGTGTCTGGACATAAATTCCCTAAAGCAATTTAAGTAGTACACACTGGTGAGCCATCCTGACGTAGGTTTTCCGTGATTTCCGTAAATCGCTCCAGGCAAATGCCGGAATGGTTCCTTTGAAAGGACACGGCCGACTTCCTTCCCTAATCCGACGAGACCGATGACCTCGCTGTTTGGTCTCTTTCCACCAAACATTCCAATCCAATCCACTGATGAGCCAAAACATCATAACCACCTGATAGCAGCGATTCTCACAAATGTATGTGAAATCTTATGGGACCCAACTGCTAAGGTCATCAGTCCCTAAGCTTACACACTACTTAACCTAAATTATCCTAAGGACAAGCGCGCGCGCGCGCGCACGCGCACACGCCCGAGGGAGGACTCGAACCTCCGCCGGGACCAGCCGCACAGTCCATGACTGCAGCGCCTCAGACCGCTCGGCTAATACTGCGCGGCAGCGACGGTTCTGCATGACATTGATTCGGCAGGTACTTCGTAGGTTTCAGTGTTATGTGGCACCATACACTGAGGTGGCGAAAGTCATGGTAGCGATATTCACATTAACAGATGGCGGTAGTTCAATGTGTATACAAGGAATAAAACGGCAGTGCTATGGCGAGCTGTCATTTGTACTCCTTTGTTGGATATGAAAAATTTTCGGACGTGATTATGAGCGCACAGACCTCGGACACGGAATGGTATTTCGAGCTAAAAGCATGGGATATTCCATTTTGAAGATCGTTAGGGAATTCAGTATTCAGAGATCCACAGTGTCAAGACTGTGTCGACAACAACACATTCAGGCATTACCTCTCACCACGGACAATGCAGTGACCGACGGTCTTTACTTGACGACTGAGAGCAGCGGCGTTTGTGTAGAGTTGTCACTCCAAACGACCAAGCACTGATGCGCGAAATAACCGCAGAAATCAATGTGGGATGTACGGCGAACGTACCTGCGTGGACAGTGCGGCGAAATTTGGCGTTAATGGGCTATGGCATCAGAAGACGAACGTGAGTATTAAATCCATCGGCGAACAGAATGAAGTAAGTAAAATAGCTTAGAAGTGAATGTGTTTGGTGCGGGCTTTCAAAATAATTAATGGTGGCCCTCAACTACGCACCCTCAGACTCAGAGTTAAAATAATAAAAGTTTTGGCTGGTTTCGTTAATGCAAAACACTTATTGGTGTCGATGATCCAGCAATTAAATAAAATATAAGTTGAATAACATGGAAACAATAGGTTCCTACCTCACGTAATTAGTTACAAACAACAACATAGCTTGTTAGATATTCACTTCTAAACGGATACTACATCTTCACTAAAGAAGCCACGGAAATCTCACAAGTGCACAAGTCGACACTACGAAATATTTCTGTCTCCCGCGACCACGCCCAAACGGCTTAACACTGTCCAAGTATTTACTGCGACCGTCCGTCGCAACTTCCCGTCCAACCCGATGCTCCTCCGTCACTTCCATCCAGTCTCATATGTTAAAATTTGTGTGTGAAATATTTTGGGACTTAACTGCTAAGGTCATCAGTCCCTAAGCTTATACACTACTTAACCTAAATTATCCCAAGGACAGACACACACACACACACACACACACACACACACACACACACACACACACACACACACACACACACACGCCCGAGGGAGGACTCGAACCTCCGCCGGGACCAGCCGCGCAGTCTAGTACTGCAGCGCCTTAGACCGCTCGGCTAATCCATCCAGTCTCGCAATTGACTTCGGTAGTCGCCTACCGTAATAACGAGCGCTGTGATTGGGTAGAGCGTTCCCGCCCTGTCTTCAAACCAACGCACACTCACAAACATATTGAGAAACAGATACGAAATACTGGATTACCATAAACACCCTCTAACATAGCAAAGGACTTGGAAGAGCAGTTGAACGGAATGGATAGTGTCTTGAAAGGAGGGTGTAAGATGAACTGCAACAAAATCAAAACGAGGATAATGGAATGTAGTCGAATTAAACCGGGCGATGCTGTGGGAATTAGATTACGAAATGAGACGCTTAAAGTAGTAAAGGAGTTTTGCTATTTGGGGAGCAAAATAACTGATGATGATCGAAGTAGAGGGGATATAAAATGTAGACTGGCAATGGCAAGGAAAGCGTTTCTGAAGAAGAGAAATTTGTTAATATCGAGTATAGATTTGTGTCAGGAATTCGTTTCTGAAAGTATTTGTATCGAGTGTAGCCATGTATGGAAGTGAAACTGGATGATAAATAATTTGGACAAGAAGAGAGTAGAAGTTTTCGAAATGTGGTGCTACAGAAGAATGCTGAAGATTAGATGGGTAGATCACACAACTAATGAGGAAGTATTGAATAGGATTGGGGAGAAGAGAAGTTTGTGGCACAACTTGACAAGAAGAAGGGATAGGTTGGTAGGACATGTTCCGAGGCATCAGGAGATCACAAATTTAGCATTGGAGGGCAGCGTGGAGGGTAAAAATTGTAGAGGGAGACCACGAGATGAATACACTAAGCAGATTCAGAACGATGTAGGTTGCAGTAAGTACTGGGAGCTGAAGAAGCTTGTACAGGATAGAGTAGCATGGAGAGCTGCATCAAACCAGTGTCAGTACTGAAGACCAGAACAACAACAGAAACAAAAGTAGGCCTAATGTCTCTGTGCCTTCAAAAACATTGTAAATATTTGACCAATTTTTTCATGAATAGTATATATCAGATATAAACAAAGACATAGACAAATAAATATATTTAGGAGCGTGTTGCTACAGTTTTTTTCGTGTAAGTGTGGAATACTTATGGCCTGACGCGATCAATAGTAATTGGCTACTATGGCCTCCAATAACTCATGTACTACTCGAGTTACATGCCTGTAATTCATACTAATTTAGGTTTACACTAACAGCTTTCGAAAGACACGTCGATCGACAGAATCGGATGAACCGTTTAGATTTTGGAAACTCGTTGCTGGGTATTACTTGTATAATTTACAGTCAGATACTAAACTTTAAGAATCGTCGTGCAAATAATGGTAATGTACGTGTTTCCTTTTAAGGTATCATGATTCCTCTGGCTGCCATTAATTTCTACATGTATTGTGAAATGTCTGCCATTATGGTTTCACGAAGTCTGTCATCTTCTGCACTCCCAGCATACAAATCTCCTTCATCGACACAAAGCAGAGTCCTCGACACAGCGTCAGCATGAAATTCCCAGCCATGCGGTCGGCGTGGACCACGCGCTGGGGCTACCCCTCTTGCTCCGGCTAATGTCCGGCACCACGCGGTTGCTGACGAGCCCCGGCTTGCCGAGCGGCCCGTGCGGTCACGCCAACTCGTAACTTAGAATATTTTCAGGGCGCCACAACTCGCCCGTTGCCTCACATTGGTTACCCAAAAATTGATCGCGACAGCTGTTGCACGGTGTCAGTTGAACAGCCTGTCACGTTAGACATAGCTTCACATTTCAGACTTTCTGCGACTTGGGCGCAGCTGTCTGGTATCTTCACATTCATATAACCGTTCAGGAGAGTTAATAGTTCAGTTGACAACGCGTGACTGTTTGTAGAGCTCAGAATTTCCTCTGACCTACAACAGTACTTGCGGAAGTAACAACTTCAGCCCTGTCCAGCGCCTCCTGACAAAGAGAGAGAAATTAAATAAAATTTAATGTACATTTCTGATCGCATATTCTGATTGCTCCTAAAATTACAAATCCAGTGACACACATCATCCATTAAGTGATATTAAACCAGTGTTCCCTGGCAATTAGAGATCACTGTGGGCTTGGCCAAAGAGAGAACTATCGTCTCATGGGGGCGGAGTGATTTTCCGGAGTAATAATTTGCAAGATGGGGGAAATTCTGTAGAAGTTTCTGAGCCATTACTTATATTCTCAAGCCACAGCTACCTCTAGGTGCAACGATACCAGACCTATCCGCCTTCGCGTAATTCCCGCCACTTCATTCTTTCGAACTTTTGAGCTGAGAGGCCAGTCTATCTCTGGCAGAAACAAATTTTTACCGGCACCATTGTTAAGTTGGCCACTGGGTACTCTTTCTGAGCCCCTGTGTACAGATTTGAACAAATACAGCTATAAGCATTAGTAGTTACTCATATACAAACAAATGCGTTTGTATTCGTGTAGCTCGGATACCTTATACTTTATTTATTTCATTTTGTCGGCTGATACGTTAATTGTATTCCACCTATAGCTAATTTTAATATTTGAACGTTCATTTGTAGATCTGAAGATTTCATGTATTGACTGAAACGGGTTATCGAAACAACGAAAATTGTGATGTGGCCTCTGTGTAATTCAGACAAGTTAAAGAAGAGATATTAACTGAAGGAAGAATTTCTGAACAAGTCACTCGGAAAGAATCAGAACCAGCTTAATAAAGCTTAGTAATAGTATTATCCAGTATTAACGTCGCAACGCTTAATTGTACTGACGGAAAAAAAATCGCGATACGAAGGAGGAGTTACGCGACATAAATGAAAATTGGTAGGCTTTTACATTTGAAAGACGACGTATATTAAAATTTCGCGCCAGTCGCATTAGAGACGCTAGTAGCGCCACTATGAGGATGCAAATCAGGTTTATTTCAAATACCCACTGTAACGGTCGTGAGCGGTAGCTACCTTCGAGATTGGAAGGATAAGTTAATTTTAATGCCTTTAAGGCGGCAAGGAAGCCATTATCTACACCTCACTGAGTTTGGACGAGATAGTGTAATGCGGCTACGTGAAGCTGGAAGTTCCTTCTGCGATACTGGAAGAAGACTTGGCAGGATTGCAGCCACTGTACATGATGGCAGCCACTGTACATGATTGGTGACAGCGATGGTCACGAGAATGTACGGTCGCTAGAAGACCGGGCCCCAGACGGGCGCATGACATTACCGGGAGGGTTGGGTTGTTTTGGGGAACGAGACCAGACAGCGAGGTCATCGGTCTCATCAGATTAGGGAAAGACGGGGAAGGAAGTCGGCCGTGCCCTTTCAAAGGAACCATCGCCTTTCAAAGGAACCATCCCGGCCTTTGCCTGGAGCGATTTAGGGAAATCACGGAAAACCTAAATCAGGATAGCCGGACGCGGGATTGAACTGTCGTCCTCCCGAATGCGAGTCCAGTGTCTAACCACTCCGTCACCTCGCTCGGTTTACCGGGAGGGGAAAACTATCGTGTTCAGCTATGGCTCCGGCGCGTCGTACTGCATCTGCAGCAGCAGTTGGCACCATAGTACACAATGAGCTGTTAAAATCGGTTACTTCAAGGACAACTTAGAGAGAGATCCCCAGTAGCGTGCATTTCACTGAACCCAGACCACCGCCATTTGCTATTTCATTGGTGTCGAGCGAGAGCTCATTTGAGGGCAGAACTGTTGGGTTTTCTGATGAAAACTGGTTCTGTCTCGGTCCCAGTGATGCCCGTACGTGGTTTGGGAGAAGGCTAGTTGAGGGTCTGCAATCAACTTGTCTTCATGCTAGACACACTGGATCTATTGGCTAAAATGGCTCTGAGCACTATGAGACTCAACAGCTGAGGTCATCAGTCCTCTTGAACTTAGAACTACCGAAACCTAACTAACCTAAGGACATCGCACACATCCATGCCCGAGGCAGGATTCGAACCTGCGACCGTAGCGGTCGCTCGGTTCCAGACTGAAGCGCCTAGAACCGCTCGGCCACTCCGGCCAGCACACTGGACCTATTCCTGGAGTCCTAGTCTGGGGTCCGTTTTCTTAAGATTTCTCGTGGTTATCCCACGCACGCTAAGTGCAAATTTGTCCATCAGTCTGGTGATAGGACATTGTGCTGCTACACATGAACAGCTTTCCCGGGGGTGTCTACCAACAGGATAACTCTCGTCCACATATCGCTGTTGTAACACAACTTGCTGCACAAAGTATCAACACACTTTTTCTTGGCCTGATCGATGACCAGATCTTTCTCAAATGGAGCACATATGGGACACGGTCGGACGACAACTCCAGCCCATCCACTACCAATATCAACCGTCCGTGTGTTGACCGACTAAGTGCAACTGGCATGGAGCTCCATCCGACGAACTGACGTACGTCACCTGTACAGCGCAACACATGCGCGTTTGCATTCTTGCATTCCACATTCTGGCGGCTACACTTGTTATTAATGTACCAGCATTTCGCGTCTGCCATGGCGTATCTCGCACTTACATTAACCAGTGGTCTTGCAATGTTAATCACTTAAATATGTTATGTAGACAAATGTATTCTCAAGATTTCATTACTCTACATTAAATATTTTTAGGTGTTGCGAGCCGGCCGCTGTGGCCGAGCGGTTCTGGGCGCTTCAGTCTGGAACCGCGCGACCGCTACGGTCGCAGGTTCGAATCCTGCCTCGGGAATGGATGTGTGTGATGTCCTTAGGTTAGTTGGGTTTAAGTAGTTCTAAGTCAAGGGCACTGATGACGTCATCTACATATACATCCATACTCCGCAAGCAACCTTACGGTGTGTGGCGGAGGTTACCTAGAATATATCTATCGGCTCTCCCTTCTATTCCAGTCTCGTATTGTTCGCGGGAAGGAGGACTGTCGGTATGCCCCTGTGTGGGCTCTAATCTCTCTGATTTTATCCTCATGGTCTCTTCGCGAGATACACGTAGGAGGAAGCGATATACTGCTTGACTCCTCGGTGAAGGTATGTTCTCTAAACTTCAACTAAAGCCCATACCGAGCTACTGAGCGTCTCTCCTGCAGAGTCTTCCACTGGAGTTTATCCATCATCTCCGTAACGCTTTCGCGATTGCTAAATCTTGTAACGAAGCGTGCTGCTCTCCGTCGGATCTTCTCTCTCTCTCTTCCATCAACCCTATCTGGTACGGATCCCACACTGCTGAGCAGTATTCAAGCAGTGGGCGAACAAGTGCACTGTAACCTACTTCCTTTGTTTTTGGATTGCATTTCCTTAGGATTCTTCCCATGAATCTGGCTGGCATTTGCTTTACCGACTATCAACTTTATATGATCATTCCATTTTAAATAAGTCCTAATGCTTACTCCCAGATAATTAATGGAATTAACTGCTTCCAGTTGCTGACCTGCTATATTGTAGCTAAATGATAAGGAATGTTTCTTTCTATGTATTCGCAGCACATTACACTTGTCTACATCGAGATTCAATTGCTATTCCTTGCACCATGCGTCAATTCGCTGCAGATCCTCCTGCATTTCAGTACAATTTTCCATTGTTAAAACCTCACGATATACCACAGCATCATCCGCAAAAAGCCTCAGTGAACTTCGGATGTCATCTACAAGGTCATTTATGTATATTGCGAATAGCAACGGTCCTACGACACTCCCCTGTGGCACACCTGAAATCACTCTTACTTCGGAAGACTTCTCTCCATTGAGAATGACATGCTGCGTTCTGTTATCTGGGAACTCTTCAATCCAATCACACAATTGGTCTGATAGTCCACCTCCGATCTTAAGTCCCATAGTGCTCAGAGCCATTTGAACCATTTTTAGGTGTTGCGATCTTTATCCGTGAGTGCATTTGTGACAGTAGTAGCAGCACGTGTTGGTGGAAAAGCGACAGTAAAGACGGTAAAGTTTGTTGTGATCACCGTATGCTCTCCAGCTTGATGCTGAGAATGCAGACTGTAAGTGGTAACTGCATTAGCTGTCACTACAGTCAAGCTGACTTCGGCAGGCAGAGCGGGAGTGGAGCCACTGCTTGTCAGGAAACAGCTGACCTGCCCGGCGAGTACAGTACGTTACAGCGCGGAGAGGGGCGCCGGTGGCGGGCTGGTGTTGACGCTGGGCTAATTGCGAGTTTTAATTACGTGTCGCCGGGACAGCGGAGCCGGCGCACAGCCAGCGCCGGCGCTTTCTTGCGTTTACCCCGGACATAATTACGGCCAGTCGCGTCGCTGGGCGAGCGCGCAAATTTCCGGCGGGCTACACGCCGTCAACAATGTTTCCCAAAGAATTGAAATCACAGCCGTTGGGGATTTTCCCCGCTCGTATCGATCTCGTGTCCCTGTCGTCAACACGGAGCACACTTCCCACTCCGCTTGCTGTTAACAACCATTGTCTCTTAGGTCTGATTGTAGCGTGTCCGAGCAATGCATCATAATAATACTGCTGTGGCGTAATTACTCTTTTAGTCCAAATCTTCAACGCTTTCATCGTTTTTGTGCGGTAAACGTCGCTCATTATGGCTACTTTTGCTCGCTAAATAGTTTTTCGGAGCTGAAAGTGTTCACCAAGAATTATCACGACAGGTGAATGCAGCTTACTCTCCTCGTTGGCACAGACGATTATTTGCGGAAACTCTTACTTTAAAAAAAAATTATCGATGTAACTCTACCATCTCTGTTAGAAAGCGGCCGCTACGACTGTAGGACTTCCGAAGAATACCCTCCAGTTAGAAGTAAGTTATGGGCTACTGGTATATTGTGCGATGTGTTGAAGGCCATTGGCTGTGTACATCACAATATATTTTTAAGTAAATTAGTTTATTACGGTGTAACAGGAAATAGGGCAAAATGGTTGTTTGCATTCTATCTCTCTGTCAAGAAATAAACTTTCTCAGTAACAAAGAGGCCTGTAATAATGTGTTATCCATCAGGGAGCTAATTACTTGCGATGTCCCACAGGGTTTCGTCTTGGGGCGGCTAATTTCTCTTGTGAATTTTTATGACCTTTCATCAGTAACATAATTGTCCGCCTCCGGTAGCTGAGTGGTCAGCGCGATAGAATGTCAATCCTAAGGGCCCGGGTTCGATTCCCGGCTGGTACGGAGATTTTCTCCGCTCAGGGACTGGGTTTTGTGTTGTCCTAATCATCATCATTATCATTTCATCCCCATCGACGCCCAAGTCGCCGAAGTGGCGTCAAATCGAAAGACTTGCACCCGGCGAATGGTTACCCGACGGGAGGCCCTAGTCACACGACATTTTTTTTAGTAACATAAGTAGATGTTAAATTTCTTTTATTCGCAGGTGATGAAAAAATTACAATCCATTAAAACTGAAGTCTAGATTTAGAAAGACTGGTAAATCAAAAGTAAGTGGTTCCCAGCCAGATGTTGCCACTAAACTTTGAAATTACGTACATACTATATGCAGTTCAAAATTTTTATAGGTTAGTGTTGCCTCCAGGATAATGGCGATTTCCGATCCGTAGTATTTTGGAGCACACAGTTTTTCATACTAATCTTCCATTCAGTTGTGTTAGTTGTTTATTTTACTTGCTGTTAGTTTCGAACCCTTTTATGACTTTATAGGCCGGCCGCGGTGGTCTAGCGGTTCTAGGCGCTCAGTCCGGAACCGCGCGACTGCTACGGTCGCAGGTTCGAATCCTGCCTCGGGCATGGATGTGTGTGATGTCCTTAGGTTAGTTAGGTTTAAGTAGTTCTAAGTTCTAGGGGACTGATGACCACAGATGTTAAGTCCCGTAGTGCTCAGAGCCATTTGAACCATTTGACTTTATAATCGGGCAGGGAGCCACAGTTATCAAAATAAAACGCCGCACACGTTTAATACATCGTGTTGCAGAACCACAGTGGCGGTGCGGTTAGAGGCGCCATGTCACTGGCTGCGCGGCCCCTCCCATCGGAAGTTAGAGTCCTCTCTCGGGCATGGGAGGAACATGCATTATTGGTCCAGCGACAACCCACGATGGTTCAGACAGATGGAACATCAGCATCGATGGAGAGTTAACGTCTGGTGTGGGATGCTTGGTACTAAAATTATTGGCCCTTATTTCATCAATGGTAGTCTAAACGGCAAGGCTTATGCCATCTTCCTCAAACGAATTCTTCCTCCTCTTCTTCTGCATGAAGTGCCTCTAAGAACCAGTATACTTACGTGGTATCCACGATGGATGTCCAGCACATAGTGCCTTGCGTGCACGTCGTGTTCTGAACCGAAGGTATCCTGCCAGATGCACTGGTTGAGAAGGAACGGTTACTTGGCCTGCTAGGTCTCCTGATTTAAATTCTCTGGGCTTTTTTATTTGGGGATGCATTAAAGACGTTGTCAATCGCGATATTCCAACTACTCCAGAGGACATGCAGGAATGTATCGTGCTTGTTTGAAATTCTCTTCAGCAGGCAACACTGGAAGCAGTAAATCAGTCTTTCATTCAACGAGTGCCCCAGTGTATCGGTGTCCAGGGCCACCACTTTCAGCACCTTCGAATGTTCCACTCCTGGGCAATGGTACAGGAGAGTCAGTCAATTTTTTGTTACATTTTTACTTGGTTTTCATTTGTTTTCTGACAACTCAAGCAAGTGGACGAGTTTGTGATCCCGGGCTCAAAGTCAATGTTATGTTACGTGATTAATAATGTTGTGTTTCAGTGCATGGTACACTACGATACGTTTTTGAATAGGTCTTTAGGAGAGGAAATCAATCACAGAATAAAAAATACAGGGTGCCATTTAAAAAAGTCATGCTGCTGTTCATATGTTCGTAAAAAAAAAGAGCTTAAACGAAGGCAATCATGCTTTGGATGTCCCCCTACAACTAAAGAATATTTGCTTGAAACATTTTGTAATTTGCATTTGGACAAACAGTCAAACAGTCATTTAGGATGGTCAAGATGAATGGGACACCCTCTAGATTGCTTGACTGAGACATTAAAAGCTGTAGTACTGGTTGGATTTAAGCTATGAAGGCGGGTAGTGAGTTGCTTGGATGGCTTCTTTGGTGAGAGTACTGAAAGCGAAAGACAAGGGTCTGGATTTGAATCCCCACCCGACACACAATATAGATTTGTCGAGTAGTTTTACCGTCATTGGGAATTTGATCACAAGCAATAGGTCCTAGTGCTGTATTCATGTTGTGACCGTTTATATCGGCGATGGTAGTTACGAAGTTAGGAAGGTAATTTATAGCGAAATATTCACTCGTTTAAGGAGAGACTTTGGTATCACTCGAGAACACTTCGCAAATTATGAGCAGCGATGTCGGGAGAGCGCCCTTGGACGACAGTGTGCAGGGTCACAGAGTCGGTTGATAAAACCGTTAATAAGAGGAAACAGTCGCTAGTTGTGTTACAGAGCTCGGTCATAAAACCGCGCTACATGCAGCGACAGTTTCAGTGCGTCCAAAAGCCTGTTACCACGGTGCTGGACGTAAGCCCTCCCAGCAGTTCATCCGTCCTCGTCTCCCCTAGACGGGTCCTCCATTTCCGGAATCTGTCAATCCGACTCGACATCTTGTGGCAGTTGGCAGTTTAGAGCTGCGAGACGGCCAAGTTCTGATGGAGTAGCATGTCGGCGAGGTCGGCCGGCGCCCTTCAGCCTGATGGTCGCCAGAAATTCCGCACTTGCGGCCTCTCCGAGGAGTCCCACGACGGCCGGGACGTGCGTTTTACGGCGGCGGCAGTCCGTACGCTCCTGAGGGCTCGCCTCGTTTAATAGTACCGTAAGGGCCAGTAGCCGGGGCTTCCGCCCCCGCAAATGAAACACGGCCCCTCCAGCAGAGGGGGTGGGGCGGGAAGGGGGGCTCTGGCTGGTCGCCGGCACTCGGTGCTACATTGATTGCAGCTTTCCCGGCTAAGTTACGAGCTCGGCCTAGTATCAGTAGGGCAATCTCTATAAATCTGACTACCCACACGCGACGCTGCGGCGCCGGAGCCGCCTAAGGTCAGCCCGCTGGCGAGCAAGTGGTCGGCGCACTGCTGCCACTTCTCACGTCATGCTCGCTTTCGTTGGCCTTTCATTCCTCGATTAATAATGTGTAATGAAAAGACTTGGTGTTCGGAAGAATACTACCCAACACTAGAAACAAAAACACTGCAAAACAGACAACAGGTACAACTATATGAAAACGAAGCCTTTCGCGGCGACACTGTTTTATAAAACATTCTCGCACTCCTTGTCGCGTCAGTTCAGGCTTTGACTATTAACTCCATCGTCTTCGGCAGGAACAACCGATTGTCAAAACTGCTGCTGTGGTGACGTTATGTAGCCCAAAGACGGCTTCTGATTGGTCGGTAATTACGTTGTGCTGTCGCAGCTAGTGTCAACGTCTGCACTGTTGGCGCCACCGCTGCCGCCATAGCGTAAACATTGCGATAAATACCTCTGCGTCTTCTCTGCCTCAAGAGCTCGCTTCCATGTACCGCTAAGATTATATCCGCCGCCACGTTTAAAGATTTTCTCACACATTCTTATTTCTACAGTTTCTTTAATTCCAAAGTCTCGGTATATGGAGCCTGGGACAAAGCTTAAAACATAGATGTACACAAACATGGGAGGATCTTTCGATAAGTAATGCCAACATTTTTTTAAAAAAGCCTTTAATACACACAGAGAAACGTCCTTGTTGGTGCTTCACGTTTGATGTTTTTTCTGTGCGTCAGTGAAGTTTCGAACCATTCCGGGAGGTGGTAGAGCCTTAGTACGGCCTCAAAATGGCGTCTACATAGACTCACGTTACAAGCAACATGCTGTTATTAAATTTTTGTGCGCAGAAAGAGAGACCATGGTCAACATCCATAAACGTTTGTGTGCAGTGTATGGCGATGCTGCAGTTGATACGAGTGCAGTTGGGCGATGGATAAAGAAAGTTACAGCCTCAGGAAATGCAGAAACAGACCTCAGTGATCAGCCACACTCGGGACGTCTTGTCACAGCCACTGCTCCAGACATGCTGAATCGTGCGGATGCCATTATTCGTGCCGACCGACGCATAACGACTCGTACGATTGGCTCTACAGTTGTGGGGCAGCATTGGAAGTGCGTTAGCAAAGATCGAAACTCTCGGATATTCAAAGAGGTGCTCACTATGGGTTCCACGAATATACTTAAATTTATTTACTCGCTCTAATCCACCTATTTGTCTTTCTATTAGTTTTGGTTCATTTTTATATTTGTCATGAATTTTGATTTTTCAGCTAAAATTTTGAGACTTACTCTATCTGCACTTCGTTGTAAAATATGTAACTGCATCTGCCAGACTTCATGAAAGTATTCACCTTAATTCCATTTGTTTTCCTCCTTAAGACAATTGGTTTGATTCTGAGATTTTTTATAGAACGCAGTTGAACAGTAAAGATGATAATTCCTTATCCAACACCAGCTTTTATTTCAAATGACTGAGATTCTTCTGCCATAAATTTAACTTTATATATCGTATTTGTTAGAGTTTCACGAATTACGTTCACTAACTTACACCATATTCGCTAATGTCTTTGTCTATTGTTTGTGTGTGTGTACCGAGTCGAATGCTTTCTTGAACTCAGTAAACGATACTATTATACATTTGCTGGTAACATTCTAAGGCAAATTATTGATTATAAGTTGTAGTTTATTCCTGTTCGAAAACCACCCTGATATTTATAACATTTGCAATTTTATCTACAAAAATTTTTGAGAAGATTTTGTATGTCGCAGTCAGAAGTGACTCCTCTGTAATATTTAACATTTTGTTTGTATCCCTTTTTAAATAGCGGGTGGATTAATGTTATTTTCCCCTCTTCTGGAATGTTTCCACTTTATGTTATTTATAGTATTGTTATATTTATAATATTCAGTTATTTGCTTAACCTGATCTGATTAGGGCACTTAAGCCCCCTCTTACATCGATCAAGGTTTCACGTGTACGATACCTTTTCTACTTAATAGTTACCTGATCAAAAAAAACTTAGTATGACAAAAAGGTTTGACATATCCCCAAATAATAAAGCCAACGTTTTCAAGTCGGGGCACCTGTGAGGCCATAGTATTGGCGGGCAACGACCCATGCGCTTGGTGTCGAAACGCTATGTAAGAGTTTTTAGATATCCGAAGTGGCGACAAAATCAAACGAGGGCGGCTCATGACATTGTAACTTACGCCTCACTTGCGGTATCTTGAAATAAACTCAAAATGGCTCAAATGGCTCTGAGCACTATGGGACTCAACTGCTGTGGTCATAAGTCCCCTAGAACTTACAACTACTTAAACCTAACTAACCTAAGGACAGCACACAACACCCAGCCATCACGAGGCAGAGAAAATCCCTGACCCCGCCGGGAATCGAACCCGGGAACCCGGGCGTGGGAAGCGAGAACGCTACCGCACGACCACGAGATGCGGGCATTGAAATAAACGTAGCCTTAAACATTAACAGCGTTGGAAAATTGACACGACGTCACTTGGGCATATGTCGCAACAGGGGAATCATTGATTCCCGCCGGACCTATGTTAGCAGTATTTCCTTGTTTGATTATCCTCTACATCCGCCCCCTCAACCACTCTCCCTCTTTCGTTTGCACGGATTATAGCCAGACACGCTTTTTATAGAGCCATTCCATGTCCGCCAGTGGAAGAAATCCTTTCGTTCCTTTCTGGATAACTCTCTCCCTGCGTCGCTCTAATAACAGAGAGATAAAATCATAGAATAGGTTATTAATTAACACAGTGCAAACCAAAACATTTTGAATCTCATTATTGAAACAAAGTTGCCAGAAAAGCAGGAGTACACTTCTGTTTGCCTCTGTTCAGTTCAATGTCTGCCAAGAGAAGAGAAAAGCCTCCGCATTTTTCCTTTTTTTCTTTAAGAGTACTAAAAATGAGGGGCAGCAGAGATAAAATTGATCAAGTGAGCTCTTAATCGATAAAAATGGATTCTAATGAGAAAAATGAAGAGGAAAACGCTACATAAAACCATGAAATTAGAGTGTTACGTCACAGCAGGAGAAGTGCGGTATATTACAGTATTTCCCTCTAGGCCATATCCGATTTCATTCCAGTTTTACTTGCGGCTTTACGAAACGATCAGTGGAAGAAACAGCTCTGTGAGCAGGAATTTACCTATTTCGTGGGTAGGAACCTCTTAGAATGAATGGGCTACAATAGGTCGCGGCAACATTTCAAATACTTCAGTTATGTTTGAAGTGCTGTATTTCAGCAAATAGTTGCTACAAGTCTGCATAACATGGCAAAATTTTGCACAGTCTTAAAATTTCATGTAATTTAAATCGCTGTTTCTCTTCTATGCGGCATTCAAAGTCGTCAATAAATTCTGACGCCACAAAACTTCACTACGTTTTAAGTAGCTTGATTTCCTCTCCTAGCTTTTGTCCAATAGCTTACTTCAAACACCGACTGGTTTTACCACTTTTTGGGTGTATAGGCTTTTAGATACATATGTGGCTGAAGTACACTTGCATCTCAAAATGGATACCTGAGCCATACATGGGAGTTCAGTCTTGTACAGAAGTGAAATGTGAACGATGAACAGTTGAGATAAGAAGAGCACAAAAGCTTTTGAAATAATTAATCGAATGAAGGAAAAACATGGGACAATTTGACTAAAAGAAGGGACCAGTTGAATAACCTGAGGCACAGCAAATGGTCAGTTTGAGAGCGCGCGCGAGCTTGTGTGTGTGTGTGTGTGTGTGTGTGTGTGTGTGTGGGTGTGTGTGTGTGTGTGTGTGTGTGAGAGAGAGAGAGAGAGAGAGAGAGAGAGAGAGAGAGAGAGAGAGAGAGAGAGAGAGAGAGAGAGAATAGTGGTGAATGCTTCGTTCATTTCCTCCTCCTTCGTGTTGAGACTCTAGAGAGCGGATAGTTGGCAGCGTTTGTTATCGGTGCCAACAGCCGGGCGAAATGTTCTTTTGTTTTATTTTTGTGAAACGTAGGTCTCTTAAGCCGTGGTATTAAGCAAAGCTTAATGCTTCCAGAACTCGTCTAATAAAGCCCGTTCTGGCGGGAAATATCCGGTCGGGAACAGTTGGTCTGTGAAACAATCTATCGGATGGGAGCAACTGTATCTTGGCAGTGTTATAGGTTACCAACTTCTGGAGTTGTGTTGCGGTGTTAGGTGTCTATATGACAACACGTACCATATTCAGAGCACACACTCACTGAAGCATACACATGTATTAGAGCTACTTACATGTATAATCGAAAGAAGGAACCAATTTTGTTCCTATGTTCCGCCATTAGAGTTCAAAGTGTGACGTTCGATTCCTGTCTTTATTTTCAGATGCGTATCTGATGAAATTCAGAAAGAATTCCGTGTTACGTACCCGATTTTCAAATTCTGTTAGAGATGAATTCAATCTAGATTTCAGCACTAGAGCCTGTGATAAGTAAAAGAAGCAAGTTCGTTTCATTGACAGCGTTGATAAGTATGTTCTGAAAGTGTGTTGGATATGTTGAAGAAGGGACAGAGAAAAAGAAAGAAAGAGAGGAAAATGTTTCCTTTTTTTTCAAGTAGTGCAAAAAGGATTGAGCATATATTTCACCAAGTCATCTTATCTCCTTGAGGCACATACCCCTATATTTTAATGTCTACTAGTATGTCGCTTATAGAATCATACACGACTGTGAAATTAGTATTGCCTCCATTTGCACCTCACCACCAAAACTGTGACTTTTGGGCGATTATACTCCTCTCGTTTCATATTGAACGCAGTTTAGATGTTAATATTTCAAGTGCAGTAGCTGTACTTTAAGTATTTCTAAAGATACAGTAATCGACAACTCTACTTCGTTTTTAAACAGCATCACCTACACGATGTACTGGGGAATTCGGCATTCATATTATTTTTCTTTTTGTAGGGAGCTCGCATTCTTTAAAAATGGAACAGTGTAGCAGTGTATGGATCCAAGCGAGATAATTTAAATCGTCCATTCTTGATTTCACTTTTTGCTTGTGGTCGACTTACAAGGGCGTTCAACAGCCATGGCAGCAGGTATCACGTCACTGAAACTAGATAACTTCAACAATTAGGATATTAACGTTGAGTAAACAGCAATACATCAGGGCATTTCCATAATACTCCCATCTTATCGAACCTGCCGGCAACAAATCTTGCAGTACACATTTGAATTGCCTCAACATTTTCCTTACACCATTTTGTTGAAGATCTCAACCAGTCACACAAGTTTACTGTACGCAGTTTCCTTTGCAGGTAAGCAACATTTTTCTAGAATTCTCGCAACATACCGAATTGGACTATTCATCTTCCTACTACCGACCTTACATGCTCGTTCAATTTCATATTGCTTTGCAACTTTACACGTAGATATCGTATCAGGTCAGGGGTGCAATGACCGCTACTGGGTCGTGGGAGCCGTCTTCGCCTCTTGTCAGGAGGTGCTTGACTCACCCGGGGCGTCATGGATTCAGAAGACAGCGACGAGCACAGTAGTGACTGTGGGGTGAAACGGTGTATGACGTGGCTGGAGAAGAACATGAGCGTGAACAAAACAGTTCTTTGTTATTCCTTACCGATCGAGATGGCGCAGTGGTTAGCACACTGGACTCTTACTTGGGAGGACGACTCGACTGTTCAAAACTGTGTCCGGCCGTCCTGATTTAGGTTTTTCGTGATTTCTTTAAACCGCTTCAGGCGAATACCGTGATGGTTCCTTTCAAAGGCCGCGGCTGACGTCCCTTTCCGCTTTCCCTAATCCGATGGGACCGATGACCTCGTTGTCTGGTCCTCTTCCCCAAATCAACCAACCAACCAACCTCTTACTACTTCTACTCCTATTATTCCATCTGATTTGGAGCATCACTTGGGTTCGCCTAAGTCTCTGCTACTGCTTGACGGTATCCTCTGATTTCCTATAAGCACAGCAGGCGAGGTAGGTGTAGCAAACAGCCTGTGGGAGACGCACGTTGCCTGGTTGCCTGGAAGGTGCGACGGCAGGCAGAGAGGATCCCTTGACTGCGGGGTTGCGCCGCTGTTTCATAGCTTTGCCATGGACTCCCAGGCTGTGCCAGCAGAAATTGCGGCGATGACTGACATATACGGCAGGCGCCATGCCTGGCGCGGCTGTGCTAAGGTTCTCAGCTGGGCCGCGGGTTTAATTGCAGCTGTGCGGTGCTGGCAATGATTAAGGAACCACTTTCCTGTGCCACAGGGGAGTGTTTAGAATGCCGGACAATGACTGAGGTCCAGCTGCTTCCATACTGCAGTGGGTCAAACTGCAGAAGTTTCCTGAAAGTTCGCCGCTGTCCTGGCCTTTGGCTTGCAGACGTTTGGTGCGGAAACGTCTCGCTGCTGCTGAGGTCGCTGAGTAGGCAGATCGCCCGGTGCAGTCATTGCTCAGGTCTCAGCGCTTCCTATATAGCACTGAAGTACGGATTGTGAATCAGTAATACCACATTTGTGTTTACTTTACATTCTCCAGCGCCGGCCGCGGTGACCGTGCGGTTCTAGGCTCTGCAGTCCGGAACCGCGGGACTGCTACGGTCGCAGGTTCGAATCCTGCCTCGGGCATGGATGTGTGTGTTGTCCTTAGGTTAGTTAGGTTTAAGTAGTTCTAAGTTCTAGGGGACTAATGACCTAAGATGTTAAGTCCCATAGTGCTCAGAGCCATTTGAACATTCTCCAGCTTGAGTCCATGATAAACATTCTTAAATAACCTCCACCCTTGGTGTCCGTTTTTCCTCTAATGCAGTTCATTGTCTGACAACACAGGGTCATTAGGTCCATGTCTCGTACTAGTTTTCTCCAACTTTCACGTTTTGGTCAATTAGCAACAGTGTCGTTCTACATGATGGGAAGGGAATTAGGATAAAGAAGGCATCCTATCAGTGTAGGGTGAGTAGTCTTCTCATTTAATAATGCCTGCTAAAATTAGCATTGCACATATTCTCGCATTACGTACATCACATTACTTTAATAACTAACCAGAAAAACTGGAAAAAATTCTCATACACATCGTTAGTAGAGCTCTGCAATGACTTGTACAGAAAAGGTCATGTTCAGAATCCAAAACTAGGCACTCCTTAAGTTATCCGAAGTCATTTACATCAATATACATGCACACTACGTGCTGCCTTATCGAAAAAAAATTAAGGAAGACTATCTACAAACAAAGAAAGGTAACATTGCTATGTTCACATATTTAGACGTTCTGACCAGGAGAAACAATGTCTCAGTGAACATAATGAACTACCTGTTCTTAATACAAACTTAATCATCATGATACATCACACTTCGCGTTAAACCTCATTATCTCAAGTCACAGCTACTCCCGTCTGAAAGACTAAAAATGATCCAGTGGCTCCAAGAGCTGTGTGGTACCTCTGACTTACTTCCTGGGTCACAGTCGCGTTTCAGGTACCCTTCTGTGCCCTTAATACACTTTCGAAACTTGATAAAATTCCTTAATACCATACCCGTTCGCCCATCCTGTCGAAACTCTGACCCGGATGGATGTCGTTGACACATTTTTTACTATCGTGTGCACTGAATCTTGACAGACCTGAAGCGGTTTAATTGATGAAACCAGCTCCAGTGACTTGTCTCACATCTGTTTGCTCCTCAGCTTACTGCCGGCTTGGGCCATTGTCACGTGACTGTTGCCACACGTAGATTCTGTTCTACTTCGTCAGCACTGTACCACCACTGTTGACGTCTGCCTTGTTATCTCCCTAAGACATGGGAACTTAGTATCATTTACTCTCTATTAGTCACACTGTCAGACTACCGTATCTTTTAGCACTACTTTGTTGAATATTATGCTAAAAAACATGTATGTTCCTTGCTTGAACTAAATACGCGAAGTTTCAAATTTTCACATATTCCATTTGAAAATTTCTTTGACCTGTTATCTGAACCCATACTTCAACTATTTAAAGTATTCGCTCTACTTCTTAGAATGCCTGTCTACAGGAAAAGCCGTAGTGCTACTCTTGTTTATTCCTAAACTTTCTTGGCACCTGCGGTTTCCCACATCTGAGCCAGACACACTCCATGCACAGGGAGGTATAATGTCATTCTTGGTGGCATACACAACAAACTCCATCTTGCGACTTCGTGTCTAGGGCTGTGTGCCCTTGTAAATTATCTGGTGTGCATGTTACCGGTTAATGGTTGGGCTTTTTGTCCCTTACAAAATACTAAAACTGAGTAAAAACCCGACATAGTCGAAAACAAGGGTATAAGGATACAAGGATCCCACATGTGAAAAAATCCCAATTCTGAGTTACTATTTACGTATGTTGCTATCCCAACTGAACCACCATTGAAGTATCCAGCCGCTTTTGTCACCGGTATTAAGCGGACCACCTTCGTATCGAAACCATCCAGTTTCTGACTCCAGAAATCTAGCAGTTGGAGAAGTATAATGGCCACTAGTGGGGTACCAATTACCTCGCTGTTCGGTCCCTTCCCCCAAATCAGCCAAGGACTAGTGGGTGGTAAGAGCCACCTTGGTGTATGTCAGGAGGTGCTGGACTCCCACGTGGGGCGATAAGAGAGATGCAGTGCCTCCAGCATGTAGCAGCATAGGAAATAGCTGGGAGGAAGAAAATCGTGAACAAAACAGTTGCTTATTATTCCGTCTGATTTGGAACATCAGACATGTGTGCTGAAGTTTCTGGTGCGGCGCGACGTTGTCTCACAGTATTTTCTCTCAGCGAGATAGGAGAGTTAAACTTAGCAAGCAACCTGTGGCATTTGTATGCTGAGCTTGACATTGCTGACATGTTGGGGACTGAGTTGATACAACGGTTACAACCCACATCTCGAGCAGGTAGCCTCTGGCAAGGCAACAAAGGCATCTCGCATTGTAGCTGGAGGTGTCCTAGTGGAGTGATGGCAAGTAGTGCCAACCAGGGAGAGGAACCCCGGGGCTACAGGGTGCAGCGCTGCGTCATAGTTACGGCGTAGACTTCAAGGCTGCATCAGTAGAACTCGTAACAACGGACACACGACAGGCACCGTAATTGGTCCTGCAGTGCCAGTGTTGTGCCCCACTAGGCAAAAGGCTTAAATGCAGTTGTTTGGTCAAATGTTCTGCTCGTCAGCCCAGTTACGACACTTACTGTTCTGCAGATTTTCATGGAAACTCTTACTGGCGGATCTGGATTAATGTGCTGCGTTTTTACATTAGTAAAGAGGGGTACGTAAAGATCGCAAATCTCACTGTGACCTACGAGAAAGAATTAAAATTGTCACTAACACACTACCGCAAATCGGTGACCTCTAGTAATCCAACTACTATCAGTAATACAAATCAGACCACTGGTGGAGAACGTATGCTGCAAACTGTTGCTAGCTGGTTTCTAAGGATGCCCACCGATAAGCTCCTCCAGTGTTCTGCGTCCCGGTCGTAGATGCGCCAAGCATACCCTACCAACCGCCGTGTCACCCTCTTCGAATGGCGTCATTGGATGCAGTGTGGGAGAGCACGTAGTCAACACTTCGTTATTCCGGTCGTTTACAGGTTTCGTAACTCTGGAACAGCTACGTTTCGGTCGAGTAGCTACTCAGTGTGCTTCACGAGGCTGAGTGCATCCCGTGCCAGTCGTCCCATCACGGAAAAATCCCTGGTTATACTGGGAATCGAACCTGGGTTCTCCGCAGGGCAGGCAGTCGCGCCGATCTTTCAGCTACAAAGCCCAACAGGATAACGATTCGAAGCCATTACAGGAAAAGTAACGCAATAGAACCACACTGCCATGTTACCAACTGGATTTTGGATTTTGTTGGCTTCACTTACAGCTCTCCATAGCTGCCTCTAAACACTGTCTCTAGCTGAGCATTGGCTCTACGAGCATGCAATCCTCACAATATTTTTGTCTCATTTATGACTTTCCAGTATAGCCAAATGGAGACACATTCGCTTAACTTCAGTTAAAACTTCCGGGCTGACACGTCGTGGTAGATACACAAAATCGTTCCCTAACGTTTCGTCTCCGGCTGCGAGAGACATCACGGAGGTAAAACGTCAGCTGCATGAAGGGTTCGCGAGTGCACCTAATCTATAGAGCTGCATAGAATGCAGTGATTCCTTGTGTGATGTAGATTGCGAGATTATCTGTGGCTGGCAGCATTGTTCTCGATTAAAAGTAATCGATCGTCGCTCTATCGGCGCAAAATCGTCACCCATATTTTATCTAACTTAACACCTTGTTTTGAAAACCTTCATTTACTTCATAAATCTCGCCCCCCCCCCCCCCCCCCCCTCTCTCTCTCTCTCTCTCTCTCTCTCTCTCATATATATATACGCGCATGATAATGTGATGTCTTCGCTAAAATATCGTCTCTGTGAGTTTTGTTTCGTGATTTCCACCTCGGAAAACATGTTCTGCGACGGCCGATTTGTCCGAATGTCCCAGGCGGCATTTCCTCCTGCCTTCTGCTAAACTTCTATTAACACTTCTTTTCGTTGTTGCTTTGTACACTTGCCTCAAACTACAAGGAATTTTGTTTGCCCCAGGTGTTGCTAGTGGATGCCGTACATCTCAAACCGTTCTTAAAAAACTACTTCTGCCTTCTTCGCAGGTCTAGAGCTGTAGCTGAAGTAAACACCTATCGAAAGTCTACACTGTATGATTGATTGAACAGGTAATGACACCATTCACACCACAAACGGGAAGTAAATGAATCTGACTTGCTTCTAAATACGGACAGCGATAGGAGTTCCCTTAATAAGCAAAAAATACTCGCAGTAAGTTTTCGTACCTGTATCCTACGTTATTATAGTCGAATTTCGCGTACGCGGCGTATAAAAGCCCTGTTCGTCACGTCGACTGAGTTGGAGACATAACGCGCATTACGAGTCTCCCCGTTCTGGCTGGGAGCAGCCCAGCTATGTCTTCGTCACCAGCAAAGCGTCGCTGAGGAATGGACAACATTGGCCCTGTAACGGGCTGCACGCCCCTCCGGCGCGGCTGCAATTAAGTCTCTTCCGCACCACTGCCTTCCAAGCTTGTGAAGCACTGGTGCGTTTCAGTACTTCCAGTTAATTCAACAGATTTTCTTTCTCCCTGTGTGATTTATTTTTCGCAAGAGGCAAGAGTTCCAAAATTTTTTGACATTTTCCTCTATCCGTAATACTTCACTCGTTCTACATCACAAAAAAAGGAAAGATGAGAAAAAACAATGGCGCCTCTCTCCGTTCTATCAAAATTTCGTAAGTTATTCACTAAAAACATCTACGAACCGCACATAGAAAAAGAGAATTTTAGTCGGGCAAAGGAACAAGTCTCCGTCTTCCAACAATTTTTATTCTTCTCGCCTATCACTATTACCAAAGTAACTATTAATTGATTCCTCAGGTTGTAGTCTGTCAACCATATCTCGTTTTAGTCAAATCGTCTCATGAACATTTTTTCTTTCCGACTCTGTTCAGTACTTCCTGCCTTCTCGTTCACGTTCTTGCTAATGATTAAGACTAAAGTTAAAAACTTCAAGAAGGAAAAAGCTATTCTTGCTGTTGCCAGTCTACATTTTACAGCCTCTTTACTTCTGCCGTCTTCATTGATTCTGTTTTCCAAGTATTAAAAAAGTCTACTACTTTCGATGTCTCATTTCCTGTGCGATTGTCCCAACATTAGCTGACTTCGTGCTTGTACTGTCCATTACGCTCGGTTTTTTAAAACACTGAGGTCATCAGTCCCCTAGAAATTAGAACTACTTAAACCTAACGACATCACACACATCCATGCCCGAGGCAGGATTCGAACCTGCGACCGTAGCGGTCGCGCGGTTCCAGACTGTAGCGCCTAGAACAGCTCGGCCACGCCGGCCGGCCTATAAGTGAGAACCAAGGCTTAATATGTGCCGTGTATATTGTTTCACTATTGGTGAGCCAGTGCCGACTTTCATAACATATTTTTCGCAATAAATACGAAGAGATTCATGTAAGTTTTCAAAACTTTGATTTTGCGTGTAAATGGTAACTAGTACACCGAAATACCTCTAGATGTCTTTTCATACTGCTGTAAGGTACCGACGAGGATGTGGAGCCATGCCAACTTCATTGCTTTGGCCAGTAGGGCTAGGCTTCTCGGTTCAGGCCCAAAACGCGAACAGCCCGATGGAGGTGGTCCCACAGATTCACTATTGGGCTTAAATCAGGGGTGTTTCGTTGGCAGGGGAATACGGTAACCTCGTCATGGTGCTCGTCGAGCCACGCACGTATACTGTGAACTGTGTGACACTTCTCATCGTCCTGATGATAGCTGTCATTGTGCCGAGGAATAACAAATTGTCACCAAGGATAGATGCTACTTGTGTTGATCCATTGGCCTTACAGGATGGTGAGATGGCCCAGGGAATTCCACGTAAACTTTCCCCAATCTATACCATGAATCGCCATCCGTTACATTGGATCTTTTCGACGATTATTGCAGGGCCGTACACGCCGCCTGTCTGACGGGACATAAAAAGTGATTCATCTGAAAAGGTCAGCGGTCGCTATACTGTTGGTAGCCCGTTGGTTCATCTGGGCTGACAGTTGTCAACAGCTGCCCGTTCACATCTCCGCAGCTGTCGTTCACCGGTGTCATCTACGGCCCGTGGTGCGTGACAGTTGACTCTGCTCAGGTTTTGGATACAGTCATTTCGCCGTGGACGGTATACGAAATGCTTCCACTCCTTCTGCCCGCACGCTAATGATCAAACCCTTTTTCTGGGCCGTGTGTTTATGTCGCCGTGTTTCCGTGAGTTTGGGACGTATCTGGACACTACCGGACGCTAAATCCGCGCCCCGGCAACATATCGGTCCGTAATTTACTGGAACAGGGTGACGTGTGAACAAACATATGGTGCCGCATACCTCCAGAAACTTCCATAGGATTTCCAGAACCCAGGTCAGTATTGCATTGCAAATGTGGACCAATATGCTATTAAGCAGCCGGTGAGAATGTTTAGGCACATCAGTGTATGTTGACGGGATTGTTCGTAGAGAATTCATCTGCCCTGGTCAGACGATTTTAAAGTGTGCCATCCAGATTTTCTAAGTCTTACAGGGGAAGATACGAGGAGGAAGCTTATGCGAAAGTAGAGTACGAGCGACTAGATACTCTGCTATGACATTACAGGACTGCATACAGTCTACATTGTTTAAAATTTTTTTTACTAAAAGTAAGATTATCCACTGTACTCGCTGTATGTAGTTCCACATTATGTCTTCCTGATTCCAAAGCTGAAAATTAAGTGGAAGAGGTGACGATTTGCGACAGTGGAGGAGATAACAGGGACAGTCGAAGAGGTTACTAAGCAACCTGACAAAGACTTAACGGATGAGTTTAACAAATGACAGATAATTGAGATAGGTATATTCGCTTCAAAAGGTATTACCGAGCGAGGTGCCACAGTGGTTACCACACTTGACTCGCATTCCTGATGACGATCGTTCAAATAGGCGTCCGGGCGTTAGATTTTAAGTTTTCAGTGATTTCTTTAAATGCTCGAGACAATTTACAGGATGGTTCCTTTGAAAAGGCACGACCGATTTCCTTCCTCAGAAGTTGTACTTCGTCTCTAATGATCTCGTTGTCGATAGGACAAACCATAGTCTATGATGTATATTAGTCCAGTAACGGCGTCACAAAAAAGGCTTTTGCTTGAAAAAATGGGGTGGATTATTTTTTTTTCTTCTTTTTTTGTCTTACGCATACAGTTGACAGTTCGTTGAATCCAGGCTTTACTTCCAAAACCCTTGGGACAACTTTTTGTGGCCAAAAATGTAAACAAATATTGGCCATTACTATGTACTTGATTTTCATTTTAGCAACCCACTCCTACCAATTAAGATACGGATAAAAACGAATGAAAATACAAATGAATGAAGAAAATTAAAGAGACACACATAGCGAACACACATCTGTTCATTACAGAGCCGTCTTCCCGCTGGAAGTTTCAATTCATTGAAGAACTATGACCTAAAAGAGAAACAACAAAATGGAATTACTTTGGCTTTCAAGTGTATGAACACTAATAGTTTCTAAAACTGAAAAACTATATGCCATTGTAACATGAAATTTCATGCTGTATAACTCTGACAACTAGATATTTTTCATTTTCAGTAGCTGTTTTTGAGTTATAGAAGACTTTTCAGCTAAGGTGGTAAAAATGAAAGAACTTCGACAACTGATTGGCGCCAAACGGCTGCACCGGTTTTGACATTCAAATGGGTCATTCGGTGCAAAATTCAATGCTCTTTCGTTTTGGTTTGGGTAGTGTTTTCAGTAGGATGCATAGTTTGAGTAATAAGCGAAAACCTGAATAAAGTGCCAAAATTTCTTGGTTATCCAGCCACAAAAAGCTATCCCAATGGATTTGGAGGTTGAAAACTTCGATTCAACACACTCTTAACTATATACACAAGATAACAGAATAAAATCTTCTACCTCGTTTCTTGCAAGCAAAAAGTACCCCGTTGCTGGACTATATGTGCAGACTGAAGCGAGGAATGAAAATTTGTGCCAAGGTAGGGATTCGATGGTTCAAATCCGCGTCCGGCCATCTTGATTCATATTTTCCGTGATTCCCTAAATTACTTTAAGCTAATGCCGGGATGGTTCCTTTGAAAGGGCACAGCCGGTTTCCTTCCCCCACCCTTTCCTAATCAGATGGGACCGATGACCTCGTTGTTAGGTCCCAGGTCCCCTCCCCTGTATCAACCAACCAACCAACTGGGATTCGAACTGGGGTCTCCTGGTCACAAGGCAAATGCGCTAACCACTAACGGCACCTTGGCATAGCGGGTTTTTAGAACTGTGGGGACTAATCTAGCACTCCCTTCTCAATCCAACTTCCCCTTCATGCCTCAGTATACTTGATATTCCCCTGTTCGATGCGGAGGTGCTATTCGAATACATTTGGAGAGACTCTGCAATGCTGTTGCAGTATATGGGAACACGAGGTGGGCTGAGGAGTGAATGGGAGTATTTATTAAGGAGGGAGGGGTGCTACGGTAGTCCTTGCAGTTGTGCCAAGCCAATATGGCGCAGTTGTTTGCGCATCTGCTTAGTGAGAGGGAGACCTGGATTCGGATCCCAGTCTTCATAAAAAATTTCATTCGTTGCTTTTATACGCATACATCATAGATCTTTGAGCCTTGAAAAGATCTCTGGAACCATGCAGTTAAATTTGATTACACCCTAATCGTCCATTCTTCTTTTTGAAAGGGGAGTAGTTGAAGGAGATGGTACAGAATGGAACGTAATAATTTTTATTTATGCTTCAGGATTGATCTGATACCACCTCGTAGTTGTTCTTGGGCGGCTACGCGCATATACAGATCATGGGGATTTATTTCTTTACCTTATTCCTCCATTTGTAACGGCGCGGAGTGCAAAGAACGTAGACAGAAGCGCGGCCCGACTGGGACGTTGTTGTCTCCTGCTACCAGCTGCGCGGTCCGGTAGCTACAATACAGCACAGGGGCCGGACGAGGTCGCAGGCGGAGCCGTGGTCGTAGCAGCGGCGCTGCCAGTCAGCTTTACGGTCACGCGGCCCTCCATTATGCGGGGGTGGTGGCGCTGTCTCGCGGCGCCGAGGAAAATATTAAGCGGCCAGTGGCGGCACCCTTCTTTATGGAAGGACACCGGATGGGCGAGCCTCGAGACAATGGGGCCGGCGAGTGGTGGCCGGCCGCGAGTTTATAGCGCGGAACGCGGACACGTCGCCAGTGTCCCATGGCCGGGGCCACTTTGTGGAAGCGGTGCGGCGCAGCCGGCCGGAACGCTACGGCACAGTACGGCGTGGAACGGCACGCCACGCCACGCTGCAGCCGCAGTTACTTCACCTCCCTCTTGCGAGGCAGGCAGGCCAGTTTCCTAGCAGGACCGCAGACACTCAGCTGCACGACCTGTAATGCACGCAAGCCTCCTCCCTTCACCCTCACCTCTCCGCATTGGTTTACGTAGAGGCTAAAGGAGAAAACTTAGTGGCTTACAATTGAGTACGTATTGTAAAATTACCGATACTGATCTGTACTGTTCATTCGATGCATTATCTAAAGTTCCTAGTACTTAGCAAGAATACACGGGGCTTCTGTCATTTCATAATACAGTGTCCATCGACGCACTGTGTTTACTTATTCACCACCATCGAAGCGACGCATGGAACACAAGACCAGTGTTTGTCGACACTTTCCGCTGAAGATGCAGTATTGCTCTGTACCTTGTCACGTACCGAGCGGCGTGTGACGAGGAGTTCAGTGACAAGTTGTGTGTGTGTGTGTGTGTGTGTGTGTGTGTGTGTGTGTGTGTGTGTGTGTGTGAGAGAGAGAGAGAGGGGGGGGGGGCACCCAGAAGAGGAGAAGGGGACGAAACATCAGGGATTAAGAGGGGATACGATGTTGCTTGAGTGATTATAAACACGAGTCAAATTTACGAAGATCTTAGCAGTATGAAAAAGGGAAAAAGGAAGGAAGATCACAGTTTAATGTTGCGTCGACTGCGTGATAATTGGAGACGGAGCACAAGCTTCGAGTTTGGACTGATGGGGAAGGAAATCGCTAATGCTCTTTTTCAGTTACCTGGAGCGAGTTAAGGAAATCACGAAAAACCTAAATCTGAATATCCAGACTGGGACTTGAACTGTCGTTCTCTCGAATGCGATTCGAGTGTGCTGACCACTACGCCACCTCGCCCAGTGACGCCACTTACCAGTCTGACGGGGCACTCCCTGTGGCCTGGATGCAGGCTCTGATTAGATTGCGAAGGATGTCATGAAGCCGATCTATCGTCTCCTGATGCTAGCTGTCCCACAAATGCCGTAACTGGACCTTGATACACAAGGTGAGACAAAGTAATGAGACTGATATGAAAAAAATTTTACTTACCGTTTTATTCAAGTCTAGTGTTGTCTCCTTTAAAGTAGTTCCCTTCTGATTGCACAGACTTTTTCCAGCGCTTCTGCCATTGATGGTAACCTTTCTGGAACTCATCTTCTGTAATATCCTCAAAGACCCTCGTCACCGCTTTTTCGACATCTTGTGTTGTTTGAAAATGGTGTTTTGACCCTTGGAAATAGAAAAAACTCGCACAGAGCGATATCTGGTGAATAAGGTGGCTGCGGTAGTACTCAAATTTGTTTTGAGGTTAAAAATTGCTGTACTGACAGAACAGTATGGGATGGCGCATTATCTTGATGCAGAATCCAATTATCAGCAATGTTGGCACGGACACGAAGAACTCTTTCACGAAGTCTTTATAAAATTTCTTTGTATTAATATTGCCGGCCACGGTGGCCGAGCGGTTCTAGGAGCTTCGGTACGGAACCGCGCAACTACTACGGTCGCAGGTTCGAATCCTGCCTCGAGCATGGATGTGTGTGATGTCCTTAGGCTAGTTAGGTTTAAGTAGTTCTAAGTTTGAGGGGACTGATGACCTCAGATGTTAAGTCCCATAGTGCTCAGAGCCATTTTTGTATTAATATTGGTTAACTGTTTGTCTAGGAGGCACCCACTCTTTATTAACAATTCAATTGGAATCAGAGAAGCACACAAGCATGCATTTCACTTTTGGCTTTGACATGCGAGCTTTTTTTGGTCTGGGTGATCACTTTGAGCACCATTGCGGACTTTGGCGTTTTGTCTCTGGATCGTACTGAAAAAAAACCAACTTTCATCACCAGTGATAACAAGGCTCAACAATTCTGGATTGATTTCCGTTTGCTCTAACAGATCGGCTGCCACATTTTTCCGTGTTTCTCGCTGTTGTGGTGTTGGGTTGCCATACCTTGCAAAGAAAGTAAGTCTCATTATGTTTTTTTTTTTTTTTTTTTTTTTTTTTTTATCCCGCACCTCATAGATGACGTCCGAGCTGCTCACAAACTTGTCAAATGGTTCAAATGGTTCTGAGCACCATGGGACTTAACATCTGAGGTCGTCAGTCCCCTAGAACGTAGAACTACTTAAACCTAACTAACCTAAGGACATCACACACATCCATGCCCGAGGCAGGATTCGAACCTGCGACCATAGTGGTCGCGCAGTTCCAGACTGAACACAAACTTGTCCTCTCGGGAACAGAGGGGGGCGGGATCTTGCTGACCAAGGGAGTACCTCCACGTCTAGCAGACAGTTAATAGACACACATTCTAAGCGCAGACGAGCATGTCCTGTTGAAAAATGGCATCAAAATACTGTCGCCTGGACTGTAACATATGAGGATTCAAGATTTCTGTTACGTACCGTTGTCATCAGAGCTCCCTCAACGACTACTGCGGTGGCCTAAGTCGTTTATGTGGCTCCCCACTCCATGGCACCAGTAGTAATCATGCAAGGTAATGCAAAATTGCGGTTCACCACCGAACACAATACGACGCCATTCATCAGTAGTCCATTAATCCATGTTTACCGGTCACGGTACCACTCATAACGTAGCCGTTTTGAGTTATGTTACTAGCAGTCTAAACATGGGACAGTAGTTCCTTAGCTAGATGCTGCTACTATCACACCACTGGTAATGGATCGCACAGTGTATTGCACGGAGTACATTACTTCTTCTCGGAAGGCAGACGCAGATGTGAAGAGATTACGGTGTGCTTCGTGGTCAGTACTAAGGTCCTCCCTTACGGTACTCAGAGTGGGTCGACCAGAACCTTGATCACAAGTATGGCTGCCCTCACATTCCCATGCGGTCCACTATGCCCGGTAAGAATACTTAATACAAACTACTGTAATGCACTGTGATAGCCGTTTTACCCGTACCACAGAATTGCAAATCTAATGATGTGCAAAGTACATACCCGCCGATGGTTTGTACGTGTACAAAGTTACATTGACATCCTATCATGTATAAATTATGCATGTCCTTTGGAAGTTATACCGGGAAGCTGGAGAGGTTGAATAGGAAGAGTCTCTGACCGTTCTTTACACCAACCTGTCGTCTTCTAGAGTTGTCCCCAGCGCAGAAGACAGCTCGCCGGTCGTGGGGTCTTCTTCGGCGGAGGCTGCTATGACGTCACCTGGAACCTGTTACTGTGCTTTTTATGGGATGCCACTTGCCCAGGTTAGTGTCCGTATCTACAGAGCGCAAGATCTTCAGTACTGACAATGATGGTAGGCGATACTTCTCATTACTGCATCCTGTTTCATTATTATTTAAATCTTCATATGTTTTACACTGTCCTTTAGAACACTCGACATAGCTTCCTTAATTGTACGGTAAATTTTGTGACAACTTCTGATATAGAGTACATGTCCGGCCGAAACAGACACACATCCTGCTCTGAAGAACGCCCGAAACAGTCTTACACGTCCGGTCCTCTGGAACGGCGGAAACGAGCTGCGTGACCGACCTTCAGAACGCCTGGAACAGTCTGACTAACGCAGCCGAAGTACTTCGCCTCACAGGAACGACCCGAAAGTATTCGAAGCACTTCGGTTGCAGTTCGTTATTCTTATATTTCTCAAAACTAGTGAAATTTAATAAACAAAAACGGTAGACTCGTAGGATAGAAAGCTGGGTTAAATACAATGAAGAGTATATACATAATTAATAAGAGAATTTAGGCGTTTTGGCGCCCAGCATCCCGAGTGTGCTGACCAATCAGAAGAAAGTTCAGTACAATTGGCTGACTCTCCCACAGGAATGGCACATGGTGTACCATCTGGCGCTTGTACCTCACTTCATTTTTGTACCATGTGCTACTTCACGTGTATTAAGTCGCATCAAGGCGAGCTTCTAACAAGATGAAATACTACTGGCTACAACCAGGAATACCACACATGTCTTCAGGGTGCTTCATTTTGTTTTCTTCTTTGCCAGGCTGTGTACGTGGGGCTAGAACTTTGGTTAATGATAGGGTATTCTACCATACTTCGTAGAGAACAACTTTTTATACATCACACTTCATCACGTGTGTGTTCATTGCCGAAGGCATTTCACTATTGACAAACAGTCACATGATACACGGAATAGGTATCATTAGATCACCAAAATGATACACAGTTCTGTTTGCCTGACTTAACTAGCACGAATATTTTAGAGCGAGCTGTCTGAAATTGAGCAATTCAGTTAATATTTTGGCTACTTGCGTAGGTCGTAAATCGACTTCATTAGTTCTACGTCCGATACCTCTGGAGGCCAACGCTTTACTGCCGTAGGATTAAGTTGAACTTGGTGCATCTTCGTGAGCACTCATGGGTGATCTGTGTCGAAATACGATCCCCAGTTATTAATACTAAATTGTGTTTTTTGTGAAGTTGTCACTGTGAAGTTATTTTATAGTTACTGAGTTCTGTGTTCCTAAATTGTGAACTTTTTTTAAATATGATTATACCATACCGTTAGCTATTGGGAAGCTGAGGCTACGATTACCGTTTGCTTCTCTCAACGTACGTTCCCGCGCTGGTCGTCTCTTACCCCACTGACTCGCTGCTGTCTACGGCTACATTTGCGGCGGTGGCTCGTCTCGTGTGCGACTTCCAAATACCTCGCTTGCTTGCGCTCCAGGCATTTGACACAGTGCAGCAACTCCTTATTAAAAGGAACGCGCAGTTTCTGATGGAAACGTGACGTCAGTGCTCACATCGCAGCCTAGAAATCACTTTATTTACCGGTGTTTTAAAACATCAAGGTTCATTTTCATGAATCCGTCCGTCGTTGCTTGGTAAAATAATTTCCTTCTTACTTTTGGCGTTGGGTCAACAGATGCTGTGAGTTCTTTGACTCCATGATGCCTGCGACTGTTAATTTTTAATTGTATTTTCGTACAAATGTAAATAAAATTTTAGCCTCTGGCCATTTTCAAGTGAATACATACGGTTATTACTTCTTTGATCGTTAAAGATGTGTACTGGTAGATATTTCCAACTTAAAAGAAGTTGTTGTTACGGGAAAATGATTGGTATAATTTTTTTGTAGCAACTCCTTCCACTAAATTGCAGTATTTCCCCCGTCACATGTGTCGTGTAAACAAAGCTGTAACAAGAGTATACTGATACTTCAAAATGGCTTAAGGTCGAAACTGTAGAACTATAAGAAAATAAAATATTAACTGATTAAAGCATCAGAAAGTCCTTAAAAATCAAATTTGTCGGCGAGGAATGCAGACAGGTGATCGTTGTCAGACAGTAACTGATTAGCGTTGTCAAAATGGATAGAATCCTACTAAAAAAAAGTCATTACGCATGATGTATGTGGTCAAAAAACAGTGTAGTGTTATGTTTGAGACTGGGGTTCCAACGCAGTTGAAAACACATAAGCTAAACAATAGATAAATTAAAGGGAACAAATTAGAAACAAATTACGATTGAAAATTGGGGAAAAATTGCTCGTGTGGGAGCGTGCGTGCGTGCTTTGGAGGACGAATATTGGGCCGCGCGCGAGGGAGGGACGGGTAGCGGGCGGGAGTACGAGCTAAACAAAATCATGCTGTACCTAAATTTGAATTTGCAACTTAGACAGCTACTACGTAAAATTCGATAACAGCACTTACTCACAAGTGACAGTTAAAAAAATTCACGTTCGGTTGACTGGGATGCTATACGAAAAGTATTTGTATTCGTACAGAGCGTTAGTCATACATGGAGACAAGGAATGCTTCGGAAAACTATAATAGAGGGGCATGTCGACGGGAAAAGACGTGGAGCGAGGAATCGACTGTAGTACACGATCTAATGGAAAAGTATCCGAACGCGTATCGGTGGACGTTAACATACGTTGTGTCTACCGTTCGCTTTTATGTTGACTTGATCTCCGTTAGAGAAGAATGGCAGCCCATTCTTCACGTGCCGAAATCAAAGAGGGTAGTGGTGTTTGACGCTAGGTCTGGGGCAAGGTCGACGGTGTAAATCATTGCAAAAGTGTTCCATTGGGTCAGGTTGAGTCTCTCGGCAGACGATTTCATTACAGGAATGTTACTGTCTACAAACCAGATGGTGCTTTACAAGAAGTTGGATTGTTGTCCTGATACAGACAGTATAGTGTGATCCATCACTCCAAATAACTCGTTTCGAGTCATTCACTGTAGCGTCGCTCTTCGAATCACCTCAAGTGTGGCTTTGCGTCGACTCTAGAAATTCGTGGGTTAGGAGGAGCTGCTTGACCATTCTGTCCATTGTTTTTAACTCCCTGCTCAATGTCATTGTGCTACCTGAACTGCTGGTAGCAGGTTGGAACTAACACGTTTTTTCCTTCCCCTGACTGCGTGCTATTTTTTACAACCATCCTTCGCAAGCTCGACGCCCCTTGTCCGTCAGTACTTACGGGATGCTTGGTCTTCGTTTATTGTTTTGCAGTTGCATTTCACTATCACCAGCAGTCCACTTGGGGAGCTTCACAAGTGCTGGAAGTCCTTATGGATTTGTTACTCCAGTGACAACCAATAACCAGTTCACGTTCAAAGCCGCTGAGCTTCCCTGACCGACCCATTCTGGTATTACGACTTCTGTATTGACAACACAGTATTCCCCCTCCTTCTTTCATATTGGCCAGTCCACATCTCGTAACATGTCGTGTTCAATTCCGCAATTATAGAGGTAACCAAATACTTTTGATCAGTTAGTATCTGTAGATCAAATAATAAAATACGTCGTCTGTAGCACCTTCATACACTGAAATGAAGGAGCAGCTCAAGACTGAAGATCTGCTGGTATCTGTGCTGCTCCCAACAAATTTTCGGATTGAGCACTAAATGAAAGAACGGTAACAGCAATATTTAGCTGTGTTAGCCCAGTGCTTGCAACACTGAATATATTAGGTTGATGCATGAGTTCGTAGCTTTTTTCCGTAAGTTTAAGAAACACAACAGATATACATAACAGAGACTTTAATCGTCAGTAATATATTGTCCTTCACTATTTACAACAGTCTGCCAACGCTGGGGTAACTTTTCGATTCCTCGAGTGTAGGGATCACGTGGCTTTGAGGCGAAGATCTTGTCGAGCCATGTTCTGAACGCCTTTTCATCTGTAAGGGAAATTCTTTGAACGTGGTGCGATAGAGAGTGGAGAGGTGAAAACCAGAGGACACAGGATCAGGTGAATAAGGCGGACACAGGTGAATAAGGTGGGCGCGGAATGGCTTCCCAACCCAAATCCGGTATAATTTTTATCAGTATAGCAGAATGTGGGTGGGCGGTATCGTGGAGAATCATCACTTCAAGCAGTATTTCTGGTCGTTGTTCTTGAATTGCAAAACGTCTCGGTTGTTGAAAATAAATAAGGGCCAAAGTAACTGGTATAGGCAAGGGTGTTCAAATACAGAGGTATGTAAACAGGTAGAATACGGTGCTACGGTAGCAACGCCTGTATGAGACAAGAGACTGGCGCAGTTGCTAGATCGGTTGCTGCTGATCACAAAGATTTAAATGAGTTTGAACGTGTATCGCACGAGCTATGGAACACAGCATCTCAGAGGTAGCCATGGAGTGGGGATTTTGCCCGTAACACACATTTCACAAGTGTCCCATGAATATCAGGAATCTGGCAAAACATCAAATCTGCGACGTCGCTGCGGCCGGAAAAAGAAGTTGCAAGAGTGGGACCAGCGACGACCGGAGAGAATCGTTCAACGTGACAGAATTGCAACCCTTCTGTTAATTGCCGCAGAATTCAGTGCTGGGACAACAAGTGTCGGCGTGCGAACCATTCAACGAAACATCATAGATATGGACTTTCGGAACCGAAGGCCCACTCATGTACCGTTGATGGCTGCACGACACAAAGCTTTACTCCTCGCCTGGGCTCGTCAACACGGATATTGGAATGTTCATGACTGGAAACATGTTGCCTCGTCGGACGAGTCTCGTATCAAATTGTATCGAGCTGGTGGACGTGTACGGGTATGGAGACAACCTCATGAATCCATGGACCCTGCATGTCAGCACGGGACTGTTCAAGCTGGTGGAGGCTCTGTAATGGTGTGGGGCACATGCAGTAGTAGTGACATGAGACCCCTGATACGGCTAGATACGACTGTCAGGTGACAGGTACGTAAGCATCCTGTTTGATCAACTGCATCCACTCATGCCCATTGTGCATTCAGACGGACTTGGGCAATTCCAGCAGGGCAATGCCACACCCCACACGTTCATGATTGGTACAGAGTGGTTCCAGGAACAGTCTCGTGAGTTTAAACACTTCCGCTGGCTTCAAAACTCGACAAACATGAACATTGTTGAGCATATCTGGGATGCCTTGCAACGTGCTGTTCAGAAGAGATCTCTACCCCCTCGTGATCTTACGGATTTATGGACAGCCCTGCAGGATTCATGGTGTCAGTACTCTCCACTATTTCAGGCTTTAGTCGAGTCCATGGCACGTAGAGTTGCGGCGCTTCTGCGTGCCCGCGGAGGTTATACACGATATTAGGCAGGTGTACCAGTTTATTTTTCTCTTCAGTGTAGTTAATCCCGGGAAGCAATTCGTAGTACACCACACCTTTCGTTGCTCCACCAGATGAATAACGTAATCTTTTGTGGATGCTGGCAGATCTTTGCAACCGGCCGCAGTGGCCGATCGGTTCTAGGCGCTTCAGTCTGGAACCGCGCGACCGCTACGGTCGCAGGTTCGAATCCTGCCTCTGGCATGGACGTGTGTGATGTGCTTAGGTTAGTTAGGTTTAAGTAGTTCTAAGTTCTAGGGGACTGATGACCTCAGATGGTAAGTCCCATAATGCTCAGAACCATTTAGATCTTTGCACGGTGAGTTGCTGCTGTGTTTGGGCTCAAGCATTCCTTTCTTTTCCTTACGTTAGAACGAAGACGCAATTTCTCATCACCAGTAACGATACATGATAGGGAGGGTTCGTGTTCATGAACCAATTGGTGACGAGCAAGCAGAGATGCACACACCGCCACCCGCTGATTTTTGCAATTACAGCTTTTAGCGTGCGGTTTCCAATACACCCGATTTTCGAACGCTCCTCATTGCACGCAGATGTTGCACGATGCAAGAATGATCACATTTGCAAGTTTTCGCGTACACTGCCGTTATCGTTGCGGATTAATGTATTTAAACGATCTTCATCAAACCCCGAATGTCTTTCTGAAGGTGGAGGATCAGGAGTGTTAAAACTATCCTCCTCAAAACGAGAAAACCAATTCCTTGACGCTCTCTGTCCAGTCGCATTATCACCATTCACGGTGCAAATTTTTCTGGCTGCCTCCGCTGCTGTGACCCCTCTGTCGAACTCAGCCGGAAGACTATGTCGTAAATGTTCCGATTTCTCCACTTCACAATCAATTTTCTAGCGTCTGCAGCCACACTCAGTATCACAGAATGACAATATGTAAACTCAAATAGCAACAGCGAACTACAAATAAAAATGGCAATCGATAAATAAAACCGTAGCAGCCGGAAGACCAACATGCAAAACAAAAGCGCTATGAACTTACGCGAGCGGTTGTACTCAAATTTTAGTCTACCAACTGTAGTTTTGTTTTACATAGCTGACCTAAATCGTTTTTGCGTATGTGGCGATCTTTGGATCGATTCCCACCCTTCATTTACCCCTTCAAGCAACTTGGTAGTAGACTCGGACGGCCTCGCTGTCTCCAGGATCATAAACCACAACTACAACAAAAAGTCTATTTTGCTAGACTATCGCGCGAGTTGTTCTGAGTTTGCTGTGGCGATGACTCACTGGGCGGCGAAAAAGCGGCCGGGGCGGAGTCTTCGGAACGTCCTGTAGGTTGTGCCGGCGCAGCTGCTGTCCTCGTGCTGGAGAGCCGTTTGCGCAATGACGCAGCGCGGCGCGGCGCTGTCGCCGACTTGGTTCGAGCACGTCTTTACGTCCCCGGCTCACGGCACGGCTCGGTACACTGCTGAATGCACGGCTGCAGTAGCTTGCCCGGGAAACAGAACACACTGGCTGCTCTGTTTGGGACAGGCCGCAGTCACAAACGTGCCACGTAAATCTTCGCCCATCGCAACGAAGTTCCAAACAGTCTGTCCCCAGGCAGGCCATGCTAGCAGTAGCGCATTCTCGTTTCCTTCCGTTGCTTCACTTAAGACTGCAGCTACTTTCTGAAACGTTTTCAGAAATCTCGATAGCGGCGGGGACAACAAAATCGCTGAAATGTGCCAGACGCTGAGAACGCCAGAGTATCTTGCCCTCTCCGTGATCCCAAACAGTTTTTTCGTTCACCTCGAATTATTTGGGAAACAGTTCATGCATACTACAAAGTAGGACCATATAAAGTCTTGTAACAAAATTGTCTTTTGTCCTGGACAAAACTAGTGTTCAACTACGTGAACCCTCATGAATCGATTCAGTCTCTGTTTCACAAAGTCGAGCCAACGTCTGATGGTGACGGAATCCATCCATGGATGAACTGTTAAAGTACAGCATACATCAGTAGGACGAAAGTATAATATTACGAGGAGGAGAGTCCCATGTCTTATTGTTTCGATGGATCACAGCACTTCTTTTTTTCTATTTCAGTTCAGTGAGCTCATCTATTCTTCCCTCAGGTAAAAATTCTCTAGGCTTTAAACCTGTCACCCATAAGAAGAATTTGGATTGAGGCAGTTACCATGTACACTACTGGTCACTACAATTGCTGCACCAAGAAGAAATACAGATCATAAACGGGTATTCATTGGACAAATATATTATACTAGAACTGCCATGTGATTACATTTTCATGGAATTTGCGTGCATAGATCCTGAGAAATCATTACCCAGAACAACCACCTCTGGCCGTAATAACGGCTTTGATACGCCTGGGCATTGATTCAAACAGAGCTTGGATAGCGTGTACAGGTACAGCTGCCCATGCAGCTTCAAGACGATACCACAGTTCATCAAGAGTAGTGACTGGCGTATTGTGACGAGCCAGTTGCTGGGCCACCATTCACCAGACGTTTTCATTTGGTGAGAGATCTGCAGAATGTGCTGGCCAGGGCAGCAGTCGAACATTTTCTGTATCCAGAAAGGCCCGTACAGGACCTGCAACATGCGGTCGTGCATTATCCTGCTGAAATGTAGGGTTTCGCAGGTATCTAATGGAGTGTAGAGCCACGGGTCGTAACACATCTGAAATGTAACGTCCACTGTTCAAAGTGCCGTCAATGCGAACAAGGTGTGACCGAGACGTGTAACCAGTGGCACCCCATACCATCACGCTGGATGATACGCCAGTATGGCGATGGCGAATACGCGCGTCCAATGTGCGTTCCCCGCGATGTCGCCAAACACGGATGCGACCATCATGATGCTGTAAACAGAACCTGGATACATCCGAAAAAATGACGTTTACCCATTCGTGCACCCAGGTTCGTAGTTGAGTACACCATCGCAGGCGCTCCTATGTGTGATGCAGCGTCAAGGGTAACCGCAGCCGTGGTCTCCGAGCTGATAGTCCATGCTGCTGCAAACAAAGTCGAACTGTTCCTGCACACGTTTGTTTTCTTGCAAACGTTCCCATCTGTTGACTCAGGGATCGAGACGTGGCTGCACGATCCGTTACAGCCATGCGGATAAGATGTCTGTCATCTCGACTGCTTGTGATACGAGGCCGTTGGGATCTAGTACGGCGTCCCGTATTACCCTCCTGAACCTACCGATTCCATATTCTGCTAATGGTCATTGGACCTCGACCAACGCGACAGCAATGTCGCGCTACGATAAACCGCAATCGCGATAGGCTACAATCCGACCTTTATCAAAGTCGGAAACGTGATGGTACGCATTTCTCCTCCTTACATGAGGCATCATAACGACGTTTCACCAAGCAACGCCGGTCAACTGCTGTTTGTGTATGAGAAATCGGTTGGAAACTTTCCTCATTTCAGCACGTTGTAGGTGTCGCCACCGGCGCCAACCTTGTGTGAATGCTCTGAAAAGCTAATCATTTGCATATCACAGCATCTTCTTCCTGACGGTTAAATTTCGCGTCTGTAGCACGTCATCTTCATGGTGTATCAGTTGTAATGGCCAGTTGTGTATTATCAGCTTCATGTGCGGGAGGGCTGAGTTCTTTATTTTATTGTATTCCTTGTTTATTTGTACGGTTCATCTGCCTTCAGTAGTTCCAGTGCGTCCAGTACCGGACACGGAAGGAAGGAAGGAAGGAAGGAAGGAAGGAAGGAATGTAGATAAGAGTTCAACGTTTCATCCACAGCGAATTCATTACAGGCGGAGCGCAAGTTCGGATTACGAAAGGATGAGGACGGAAATCAACAAGACTTGATGTCTAATGGAGTGTTCCTCACACAATTCTGACACAATTCGCTGATGATACTGTCATTCTGAAGGTAGATGTGGCCATGGTTTCTCGTATGTTGCGTGAGAGAAGACGTAAATCTTGAATCGCTTCGTAAGGTTTTCGGCGTAATGAGTGCGGGTACCAACGTGTTCAGCGACTTACCACTACAGGAAATCATTTTCCTTTTTGGAGCATCCAGTGGTGGTTTTCGTTTTACTTCCTTATTTCTGAAACCTATGACGGGTTCAGTTTTATCGTTAAACGGTAAAACTACCGCGATGGTGTGCACATGCCATGTATCTTGGTATTAGAAACCAATGTGTCTTGTCGACAGAGCGAAAAGAAAGAATTTACAGACGAGAGTACCTACACGGCGAATTAAAACATCTGAGGCAGGCTTTCTAGGCACCCGGGAAAGATGCAAATAGAGCTCTACAACCACGTAACAGTGGGCCGAAGGACAAGGATGGAAGAACACATTTTCTCTCCCTGTTGTTAAAAACGTAACTAATCAAATCAGTTAGGTTTCACAGAAGCGTAATATCAGACCGGGTTTTAGATCAACAAAGATTTCGTCAAACTCTCAGACCTGTACAGGATATACGCATGTCGGGGCATATAAAATTGCATATGCGTGTGGTACCGTTCACATTCGCACTCCAAAGAGAAGCGTGAGTACACATCTCTAGGAGTACAAAAGTCTTTGCCGATGAGGGTTAGTAGAAAAATCAGCTGTAGCCGAGCGTGCTTTGCAGCCAGGATACCACGAAGTGAAGCTTACCGAAACTAGAATTTTATCTAAAACACCGAACTACTATCCACGGCAATACAGAGAAACCATCAAAATATATAAACATGGGGACACTTGTAAGAGATGGAAGAAACCATGAAGCTTAGTGACATACGAGCAGATGCTATACGTAATCGATAGGTTTTATCTTTGAGATACAACAGTTCGATAGTTACGGTACATTTTCAGAAATGATTCTCTCTGCCGTTCACGTGCAGACTTCTATGACGCCCCCTTTTCACGGTATTAACAGGAGACAAGACTTACCGGTACCAGGAGCATTCAGAAGGTACCAACTCAGCTTTCGTCGAAACATCAGCAAAAAATGACTCTCACATCTATGCTACAGACATTATTTTTACTTTTCGTAAGTTTATGATTTGTTACATTTTAAAGATTCACTCCACGTTGCTTCAGATATTCATAAAAGAAGTTGATTATATTTACTATACTTTCCGTAATGTATGTAAAATTTAAATACTGTGCCTCAGTTGGGTCGTATTCTGGAACATTAGCCAGAGTGCTCTTGATATTGAGGAGTCCTGACTCTCTGCCCATAATTTCGGGAAGAATGACAAGTTTCCTGGTGCCACCTATCACGGGTTCTGTGGTTCGGTTCCTGTGGTTTATCGACATTTGAGCGTCTCCATTTGTATCATATTGGTCTGGAACATTAAGAAGTATTATTATTTTTATTACTGCCGATTGGAGAGACGCCCCCGCAAGAGACGGTAGTAGTTCTGATCCATTTATTTGACCCGTAGCTGTTGTGGCATCGCATGGACGACCCAGACGATGTTTTTTTACTATGCTCGATCCGAATGAAAGGGCAAATGGCAGAGCATGCGAACAAAAAGAGGTGCTGCGAGGTCGTGAAAGCGTACCTTTTCTACCGGCCGGGGCAATCATGATGGAGTGCGTAGCTGACGCATCCCGCTCGCCCTAATGAACACTTACGGAAATTGGTGCGTACCTCTGGGAACGTTGGGGACATTCCACAATACCTTCCCAGTGGACCTCTCTATGTATGTGTCGGGGACGTAAGTAACACCTTAATGAAAGAGAAAGAATTTGCCTTTCGTTCACCAGCTCCATGTTTAATCACTCTGGGGCCGTTGAGAGTAAGTCTGCTATCTTCAGCGGTGCTTCTGGTTTGTTCGCCCATCAGTTTCGCTTCTAGTTATTGCCACTGATATTCCTCAAATCAGTAAAGCTGTGCACTAAGTCCCGTTTCCTTTGTCTGAAGATCATCAAACTTTTTACTCTCTTATAAAATCACTGCAACGGATCGTAAGTCTTTCGTAATGAAACAGAACATTACTTTAGCAAATGGCGTTGCAGAGACCTGAAGGGAAATACGATCGTTTATCCGGCACGTCACAAATACCTTCCCAAGAGATCTAAGAATAGATCAAAATACGTAGTACAATACGCTACGATATTGCAAGGCTTATGTTATTCGGAATTATGATGCAATGTTACTTCGGACTCGCAGGTATGTCTGAAGGAACAGGCACTGCGGCGATTGTGGCCGTTATGAAATACATGAAACATACTCGCAGCTGCGAATATGGACAGCCATCAGCTGTGTAATGGAATGACGACAATGAAAATTTGTGACTGAGAGAGAGAGAGAGAGAGAGAGGGAGAGAGAGAGAGAGAGAGAGAGAGAGAGAATCCGGCTTCGAGTTCCGGTCCAGAACAAATTGTTATTGTCATTCCGTTTTAGAACTGAAAGCTGTCCACATTCGCAACTGTGAATACCTTTCATGTATAAGAATACCTAGTTTTTTCTCAGCCACCTGTATTCCTTGTCTACAATGAATCACTTTCTTAAACCTCAGAAACTAAACATTAATATATGACACGTCACAATGATGTGCTGAAGTAGTTTCATAAAAAAAATTGTGCAGTAGGTCTAAGATGTTCTCGTATACTTAACTATTTATTCTGCGACATTTTGGTAATGTGCTTCCCATCTCCAGAGCGAACTGGCGCACTGTATTGTCCTGTCAAGTGAGGCTGCATAAAACGACACGGGTAGGGGCAGCTGAGTCACCCTGTATATTCATCTTGTCATTGGGTTATATATACATATATACTTCGACGACGCTTCGCATTTTTATTTCTCTTGTTAATTTCGTTGTTTCTGATGGCGAAACGCAATTTATAAGACAACGTTTCTTAAAAGTTTAAGAACTATAAACGTAATAAACTTACAGATATATACAAATCCTGCAAGTCTACAACGATAATTACACGAGGAGAGAGTGGAGACACTTTGGATAAGTGTGACAGAAGTAAAGTACATCTTCGTGCAAAAATAACTCATGACCACTCCTCACTTGCATTTTTACAGTATGACTTCCTTTGTTAACAGTTGCTGAATTGTTTTTTAAAGGGTGGAGCCCTTTCCATGCCACACCGCCGTGGTGGATACCAACGGAAGTCCTAAAGTCACCGTCACCTCAGTATTTGTTAGGTACTAATAGAGGGCTTCAAGGGGTGTGGGACCGTGATGTTACCGTACGTTTGGATAGGATTACCTATTAATACGGTCGCATCGAAGAGATAGTGGATGAAAAGCGAACGAAGGGTAGCGGTTTCAAGGGAAGAGAGGGGGTGGGGGGGGGGGGTCCAATGCAAGCCTCTCAGATAGTCTGGCTGCGTAGTAAGAGCAGTAAAGGTTTTCTTGCTATCTGCGGCAGATCATGCAACGTTGAGGTTGTTGTTAGTTTCGGGTATCATGCAGTGCTCGCTACCGTTGTCACAGCTTTGGTCGTCATAAAGTGTGTCAGTCCTATCGAGAAGGGGAACTGCTAGGCTTGGACACCAGTGTGTCACCTGGGTCAGCTGCGGCGTCTGTACCTGTAACAAGCAAAGGTCGATTGGTCATAAGTCGATCGCACTCTGTAAGAGTTTTGGTTGGGTTCGTTGGCGCTGTAGTGCGCAGTATGGCTTCCCTGCGTTGCCGGTTGATAGTCTGGTTTATAGTTGGCCGCGGCAGTCAGCTTTGCTGTGCCGCAGGGAATCACTAGTCTTTGCTGTGTCTATGTGTTGGTCTACCTGTGGGTGATAAATTATCCCTAATTACTGGTGCTTTAGGACGGTTACGTTTCTACCTACGATTGTGACCCTAGTTTCCCAGGTTAGGGGTGAAACGATTGTTCGAATGTATCGTTTTCTTGTACAGTCGTGTGGCGAGTCGCACAGAGCTCTGAGAGGGAATTGTATCTATCACGTGGCTGTCGCCTGGGAGGATACCGCTTCTGATATAGACGTAGTGCTATTTGCGTAAAACGGATCAGTAGGAGCAACTGTATCACCCTGTATGTAAATTAACATATTGCTGTATGGTTCAGTATTGTAGAACTCTAACTCTTCCATCCTCCCAGATCTTTCGCTGATTACGACGCCACGGAATGACCAATGGCCATTATATGAAATGATAACCCAAATACATAGTGTGTGGCCATTCTATGGATGAGTGAAAAAGTGTGTTCCATAAACAGTTTTGAAGCTTTGATAACTCGTGGAATGTATGCGTTAGGAGCTGGAAATGGAGTGCTTTTCAGTTCGTTAGCTCTCCAGCGACGCCCGTAATTTAACCTTATCCTAGCCGAAGTGCGAAAATGATTAGTGTTGTAAAATTATTTTAAGTTTCTGCTATTGTCACGGCTAGGACTGCAAACCTGAACCATGCTGTCAAAATTAGCCTTCAGTTCGTATATAAAACTGTTAGTGGTTGAGACTCACGAAAAATCCTAGGTTCCTTTTGTTATATATTTTTACTCTGCAAAAAATTGTGGCATGCATGGCAGAGGGCACTGCAGCACGAGTACCGCGTCTTCTCGTTCCATTCGTATGTAGCACAGGAACAAAGACTGCCTCTGTACCCGCAGTAATTAGTCTGCGGGAGCGATACGCAGCCGGTTGCACTAACACACCTAAACTCTTCATTTACTACGGTTCTAGAAAATTCTCTAAGTTTTCTCTAAGGGGTAATTCGCGCAGTTTTTTGTTCGAGTGACCTACGGTGTATTAAGGTTGAAGTCGGAGCTAACTGAGACGGAAATTGTTTATAGAACTTTAATATGTTTCACATGTCAGGTGCGTTATTGGCAAGAATGGCTTTGACTGATTGTGTTCAGTCTCGAAATACCTCTGGTGGACGATAAAAAGCAAGAACACGGTGCAGGAAGTGTTTGAATTCATCGGTATTGGCCCGCAGGTCGTCCATACCCCGCGATCTAACGCCTGCCATTTGCGCTTGTACCTCTCATAAATGTTGCGGATTATATAAGTTTACTCGTACCTTCCACAAATAAATCGAGGCTTAAACGTCGATAGTTAAAGTAAGCTTTCGGATAAAGCTATTTAAACGTAAATGTAACTTACTCACTACAAAGAGGAATCAGTCAATAAATTGTTTTCCATTTATTTTATCAGAGCGATTTTATTACTCGTTTCCATCTGCTGTCTTCTGCATATCACTTCAGGAAGTGTTCTACAAAATAAAATTAAAAAAGTGATAGCATCAAAACCGATAGCAGTATATATCGAACTGGTTCTAGTGTGTTACCGGCTTGCACCATTAGAGGCTGTTGATGGCATTATTGTGTTAAATTAAACAGCAAAGATAAATTTGAGTGCTATATTTGCTTGTAAATGAGAAGTGACACGCGCACGCATGCACGGTCTTGAAGTCCCACAGTCTCTGCTAATAGGCAGCGTGATTGAAAGAGGTTCTTGGAAAATCATTTACGTCAAAGTTTACAAGAAGGCACTCTTGTGTTATGTAACAACATTGAAACAAACCTAATAAGACATTCCACATCCACCATTAATGAGGGTACTGGTTTCATACCGCCATTGTACAGTAAAGGTACATGTCAGTAATCCACCACTTCTATTTGAATAATTTTAGATAATTAGTTTCCAGATGGTAAAATTTCCGAAAATTTGAAGGGTTCTGCAATGACAAACAGTTCTTTCGGACGCAGGCTGCTGACGGAAAGACTGCAACGTGGAAAATCATTGCACCTCTCTCTGTGGTCTTCAATCGTTGCAGGAATAAGGAAGGAAGAAAGGACAACGTAATGTCCGGTCAACGATGGGTTCATAAAAGACGGAGGACAAGCTCTGATAGGACAAAGCTGTCGGAGGAAATTGACTTAGTCATTATCAAAGGAACCGTTCCGGCATTCACCTTAGTCGAATTGCAGAAATTTACATTTATCTTCATTGATGATCCGTCACCTAACTAACTAAATGAAATGGTTTTTAATATTACTTTCAGTTGGCTACAAATGAGAGAATTTTTATTTAACAGAAAGAATTGTGTAATACAGCTTGTCTTTAAATTGTAGGTTAGAAGCTGCTACGTACTAAATATATTACCTCTTGTACAGGTTGTAAAAAAAGAAATCTTTCTTATTTCTTAAATCACCTAGTATGTATGTATGTATGTATTTATTATTTTAACAGATGCATAAAAATTTAAAAATTGCGTTAGATCGAGAATTTGTAAGAATTTAACTTAAGATATTTGAAAGGAAGGGAAAAACAAAGGATAAAATGTGTAAGGTCACATCGCCAATGGAATTTCCATATTCTACGGCCTGGGTTGTACTCTTCGAGCCGCTCGCATCTGCGTTGCATGCTGATTCTAATTCTGATGACGGACGGAATGTAGGGAATCGTCTCCTACTTCACGCGGAGTCACTGTCCGAAGTGTGTCTGCTGTGCTAGTCTATTCTAATTTCTGTTCCGTTCACTTCCGATGCATTCCAAGTCCTTGCGTTGTTCTACTTGTGTGATTAGTTTATTTCGTCTCTACGAGTTAACATTGTATGCGTAATCCATCACGAATGTGATCCCTGCGCCCATGTCATAGTTAACATAAGTTTTAGACCTTGGGGTTTAATTTTACACGACGCCTATTAAGTGTTTAACATGTTTATTTAGGCGCCATTATAACTCGTAGGAGTCTATGGCTGTTACTTACTGATGTCGTCTGTTTGTGGGCAGGTGGTCGTCAATTTGAGAGTTCTTAACGTGATGCTGTACACTGAGGTGATGCTTTCTAATACCGTGTCGGACCTCCTTATCCCGGCATACTGCAGCAACTAAGTCCTCTACGGAAATATTGAGCCATACTGTCTCCATAGCAGTCCATAATTGAGAACGTGTTGCCGGTGCAGGATATCTAGCACGAACTGATTGCTCGATTATGTACCATTAAAATTTGCTGGTATTCATGTCAGGGAATCTGTGTGGCCAAATCATTGGCTCGATTTGTGAAGAATGTTGTGACATAGTTCATCCATAAAAATTTCATCGTTCTTTGGGAACATGAAGTCCATTGACGGTTGCAAGTGGACTCTCAAGTGGCGGAGCATAACTATTTCCAGTCAATAATTAGTGCCATTGGAGCAGGGGACCCAGTTTATCGCATGTAAACCCGGCCAACCACAGTGCCTTGTTGATAACTTGGGACCAGAGTTTAGTAGGCTCTGCGCCTCACTCGAACTCTGCCGGCAGCTCTTGCCAACTAAAATCGGGATTCATCCGACCAGGCCATGGTTTTCCAGTCGCATAGAGTCCAAGCGATATGGTCACGAGCTCAGGACAGGCGCTGCAGCCGATGTTGTGCTGTTAGGATAGGCACTCCCGTCATTCATCTGCAGCCTTAGTCGATCAACGCCAAATTTCGCCGCACTGTCGTAACGGATACGTTCGTCGTACGTCCTACATTGATTTCTGCGGTTTTTGCGTGCAGTATTGCTTGTCTGTGAGCACTGACAGAACGTCGCTGCTCTCGATCATTACGTGAAGGCCGTCGGGCATTTGGTTGTCCGTGGTGAGAGGTAATTCCTGAAATTTGGTATTCTCGGTACACTGTGGATCTCGCAATATTGAATTCCCTAACGATTTCCTATAGGGAATGCCCCAGGTGTCTAACTCCAACTACCATTCCGTGTTCAAAGTATCTTAATTCCCGTCGTGCAGCCACTATCACGTCGGACATCTTTTTTCACGAAGCATTTGAGTACAACTGACAGTTCTGCCAGTGCACTGTTCTTATCCACGTTGTGCACTTAATACTACCGCCATCTGTATATGCGCATATCGCTACCCTATGACTTTTGTCACCTCAATGTGTGCTCCATTTTTCTTCAACTATGTAGCTCATTATTCATGAACTGCCACAGCCTGAGCCGGTAGATTCGTTTTGTTCGGTGTTGCATACTACGCATGGGTCAGGTTCATCTAGCGTTGTTATCTGTCTGGTTCGCCTGTACGACTTTGTTTCATTGTATTCTTCATGTGGTGTTGCCTGATGTAGTGTCAGTGGCCCTGTTCGTCTTGTCTTTTATTTCAGGCTCTTACGGATTTGCAGATGCCGTCGTTCACGAAATTTGTTTATCGGGTCCGCGTGTGTAACACGCAATATACAGGTATATGATTCAGAGTGGTCTGTTTTCCACAGAAACAGCATGTGGCCTGACCGAGCTCCACTAGATGGAAAACGACGTGTCTGAACGCTTATTTCTACCCAGCACTTAAAGAATGCGATCCCAGTGCCTTAAACTGCTGCTTAATGTTCTGCCGTTGTACCGCCCTGAGATGTCGACCTGCCATCGATATGAACGACGACGACAGACCACAGTCGTGCATCCTCGTCGCGAGCTCGGTTGTTAATTACTCCGGTGTAGTCGCCGTGGCCATGTAGGGCTGCAATTAGCGCGACGTTCACTACGGGCGCCCGCTCTGCCTTCTGTACTCGCACGTGATATCCTCTGTGCGGGTCGCGCGATGCAGCCGGCGCTCGCAACACAATCCTTCTCAAAGGTAGACCTACCAGGCGGTTATAATTAAAGTGCAGATACTCACGGAGGTCCATGGTGGGCTGTAATTACCGCAAGGCAGCGAAATATGATAGCTATGCTAATGCGTTAACGCGGAACCGATTTACGCTTGAAAAAGTTTAGTTCGAATTTCGGCCACCAGGTGCAAATCTGGCGCTCTACAGCGTCTCGTTAACGTCTCCAGTGCGACTTAGTGAACCAATTCTGTCAGCAGCAGTCAATGATAAAATCAGCGTTATGCCTTTCCCACTTGTTTTCTGTCCATGCCCCTTCCCTAATCCATTACATATCGAAACATTTGTGTGTGTCTTCGGTGCGTTCACAGCGCCAGATTTGCGCATGGTGGGCAGAATTGGAACTAATTTTTTTCCGGCTTAAAATGGTTCCGCATTAACGCATTAGAATATCTACGAAGTTTCGTGCCATACGATAATTACAGCCCACAATGCACTCTGTGAACAGCTGCATGTCAGTTATAACCACCACCTACGTAGTATCAGCAGTGAACTGTAGACATAGCCAAGATAGCAGCACCGTCATGTTTACGCCGTAGTAAAAGGGCACGGGGCATTTGTAAGAGCATTCGTGCCAGTGGAGTGCTGCCACATTACACTCGGCTATACACCAACGCGATGCATAGGACAACAATTAAATACTGACTCGTCGCATACTTTTGCTTTGAAAATATTAATCAACAATGTGATATGTTTGAATAAATCGTTGGCTACTTTGATTCTGATGCTTTTTTTAAAAAAAAAAAAAAGTTGTTACACAACTTTCGAAAGTATATCGTCTGGCAAATAATGACTTAATTGGTTCAAATGGCTCTGAGCACTATGGGACTTAATATCTATGGTCATCAGTACCCTAGAACCTTGACTTACTTGTTCTGGTACCTTTTGAAAATAGAATTAGTAAAAAAAATTCCTCAGAATTCACTTGCTAGGTGTTAACTTGCAAATAAAGCTGTGAAGTTATCGCAAAGGTGGTGTTTCTCTGAATTGTTCATGATATTGCCGAAACTGATGCCTAATAACACATTTACCCATATCGTGAAAGGGATGTTTATTGTGTGCTCTTTGCGTCTTCTTTGGGGTAGATACTTGAATTTCCCGCCGCTCACAATAGTCTCTTTTTTTTCCGCAATGTGCACAACATAAACTTCCTCATCTTTAATACTTCATTTGTACCTTCCTTCACATTTTCCTTCAGAGCAGTCGTTCCAATCTTCGTCTCATCGTCAGTAATTTAAATGATGTTAACAGGAAGCCGAAGCAGCTACCATTTCTCGTGCTTCCACTGCGAGGTGACTACGTGCGCTACTTAGAATTGTAACGTGGCTGTGACCTAGTCAAGCGATAAAATTAATCTCGCTGCTGGCGGGTCCACGGTTCGCTTTATCGATTAACATACTGCTACTCTTTTCTGGCACTGTGATGATCTCTTAAATTGCCTGAAAAACAAATACACACGCAAATATTTTTATTTTATCTAAGTCGTATCAGTTATCGTACATGTTAAGTAAGCAAGGTAATGGCGGCGATGGCTTCACCGTGTGGGTTACGTAACAGTATTGTGTTTTAGATCTACATTTAATATTTTTGACGCTGTCATTCTTGACTAAAAATATTCTCTTTTATACTATTTTGGTAACACTGATCGATCAGGTCTTTGTAATTCATCGAAACTACTATTCACAGAAAAAATTTGCGATCGAAGTCTGATACAAATTGTACAAATCGAGACATAACTCGGTGAATTTGTTGGCTGACGTTGTGATCGATAAATTTTCGCCATCTGGGTAGAAAATTGAAGAGAAAAAATTTTTTTTTTACCAAGCGGCAGGTCACTATTTAACTAATTTTCTCGTACTACCTTGGAATGTAAGTCACGTTATCACATTAACAACTTTCTGCATCTGGTTTTTTACGAAATTAGCCGATTTCTTGATTTCCGTGTTTGAGTGACACCCAGTGACTTCGCTGCTTGCCCCTAAGTAGCACTTGAAAGCACAGAGAGATACGAAATGCTCAACTTCAGCTATATTTTATCGAAATCGCTGTCTAGCTTCTTTTACTGTGCAAGAGATTTTATACTTTCCCGCTGTCTTCTAAAGAGAGTTTCATTAGCTGGGGAACTCAGCGGTAACTTTAACATGGTGACTGTTATCTAACCCTGAGTTAAGCACATATATTTGCCTGTATCCTTCCTTCCGTCCTCCTCCTTCTCCTTCTTCTTCTTCTTCTTCTTCTCCTTCTCCTTCTTCTTCTTCTTCTCCTTATTATTATTATTATTATTATTATTATTATTATTATTATTACTTCTTTTCTTTCTCAGACGTTATGTCTGGTTAAAAATGGAAAGTGACGTGGATCTTCATCAAGCGTGACTTCCTTTTAACTGTACGGTATATGTTACATTGCATTTAGGAACTTTCGGGTAATTGAGCAAGTATCAATAATTACGGATTTCTGTAGTTGTATATATAAGTTTTGATGTAGCTGTATTGCGTTGATGTACTGATGGATACTGTGTGGTATGACTCCTGTAGTGGATAGTATAATCGGTATAATGTCAACTTTATCCTGATGCCACATGTCCTTGACTTCCTCAGCCAGTTGGATGTATTTTTCAATTTTTTCTCTTGTTTTCTTTTGTATATTTGTTGTATTGGGTATGGATATTTCGACTAGTTGTGTTAATTTCTTCTTTTTATTGGTGAGTATGATGTCAGGTTTGCTATGTGGTGTTGTTTTATCTGTTATAATGGTTCTGTTCCAGTATAATTTGTATTCATCGTTCTCCAGTACATTTTGTGGTGCATACTTGTATGTGGGAATGTGTTGTTTTATAAGTTTATGTTGTAAGACAGGCTGTTGATGTATTATTTTTGCTACATTGTCATGTCTTCTGGGGTATTCTGTATTTGCTAGTAATGTACATCCGCTTGTGATGTGATCTACTGTTTCTATTTGTTGTTTGCAAAGTCTGCATTTATCTGTTGTGGTATTGGGATCTTTAATAATATGCTTTCTGTAATATCTGGTGTTTGTTTGATCCTGTATTGCAATCATGAATCCTTCCGTCTCACTGTATATATTGCCTTTTCTTAGCCATGTGTTGGCTGCATCTTGATCGATGTGTGGCTGTGTTAGATGATACAGGTGCTTGCCATGTAGTGTTTTCTTTTTCCAATTTACTTTCTTCGTATCTGTTGATGTTATGTGATCTAAAGGGTTGTGGAGGTGGTTATGAAATTGTAGTGGTGTAGCCGATGTATTTATATGAGCTATTGCTTTGTGTATTTTGCTAGTTTCTGCTTGTTCTAGAAAGAATTTCCTTAAATTGTCTACCTGTCCATAATGTAGGTTTTTTATGTCGATAAATCCCCTTCCTTTCTGCTTAATGCGAATCTTTCAGTTGCTGAATGTATGTGATGTATTCTATATTTGTGGCATTGTGATCGTGTAAGTGTATTGAGTGCTTCTAGGTCTGTGTTACTCCATTTCACTACTCCAAATGAGTAGGTCAATATTGGTATGGCATAAGTATTTATAGCTTTTGTCTTGTTTCTTGCTGCCAATTCTGTTTTCAGTATTTTTGTTAGTCTTTGTCTATATTTTTCTTTTAGTTCTTCTTTAATATTTGTATTATCTATTCCTATTTTTTGTCTGTATCCTAGGTATTTATAGACATCTGTTTTTTCCATCGCTTCTATGCAGTCGCTGTGGTTATCCAATATGTAATCTCCCTCGACTATGCTATTTTTCTTACATTTGTCTGTTCCAAAAGCCATATTTATATCATTGCTGAATACTTCTGTTATCTTTAGTAATTGGTTGAGTTGTTGATTTGTTGCTGCCAGTGGTTATAGATCATCCATGTATAGCAAATGTGTGATTTTGTGTTGGTTTGTTCCAGTAATATTATATCCATAATTTGTATTATTTAGCATGTTGGATAGTGGGTTCAGAGCAAGGCAGAACCAGAAATGACGTAATGAGTCTCCTTGTTATATTCCACGCTTAATCTGTATTGGCTGTGATGTGATATTATTTGAATTTGTTTGGATATTAAGTGTGGTTTTCCAATGTTTCATTACTATGTTTAGGAACTGTATCAATTTAGGATCTACTCTGTATGTTTCCAATATTTGTAGTAACCATGAGTGGGGTACACTATCAAAAGCTTTTCGGTAATCAATGTATGCGTAGTGTAGCGACCTTTGTTTAGTTTTAGCTTGGTATGTCACCTCTGCATCTATTATCACTTGCTCTTTACATCCTCGTGCTCCTTTGCAACATCCTTTTTGTTCTTCATTTATAATGTTGTTCTGTATTGTATGTGTCATTAATTTCTGTGTAATGACTGAAGTTAATATTTTGTATATTGTTGGTAGGCATGTTATGGGGCGATATTTAGCTGGGTTTGCTGTGTCAGCTTGATCTTTAGGTTTCAGATAAGTTATTCCATGTGTAAGTGTATCAGGGAATGTGTATGGGTCTGCAATGTGACTGTTAAATAATTTAGTTAGATGTGAATGTGTTGAGGTGAATTTCTTTAGCCAGAAATTTGCTATTTTATCTCTTCCAGGGGCTTTCGAATTGTTAGTAGAATTAATTGCTTGGGTGACTTCATGTTGCAAAATTATCACTTCAGGCATTTGTGGTATCATCTTGTATGTGTCTGTATCTGCTTGTATCCACCATGCATGCCTGTTATGCTGTACTGGGTTTGACCATATGTTGCTCCAGAAGTGTTCCATGTCTGTTACGTTTGGTGGATTATCTATTTTAATGTGTGTGTTATCTATTGTCTGGTAAAATTTCTTTTGGTTTGTGTTGAATGCTTGGTTTTGGTTCCTTCTGTTTTCACTTTTTTTATATCTACGTCGTTTGGCCAATGCTTGTAATTTCTGCTTCTTTTCACCTAACTGCTCTATCGCTTCTTATTGTGAGATTTTACCTAACCTTTTTCGTTTTTTGTCTGATATTTCATTTCTTATAAATTGTGTTAGCTGTCCGATGTCTTTTCTCAGTTTTTCTATTCTGATCTGTAGTCTGTGTTGCCATGCTGGTTTTGTGGGTTTCTTCTGTGTGTTGGTCGGTTTTGATCTCTGCCTAGTGTGTATATTTAGTGTAGTGAGTGCTCCTATATAAATCAGTGGTTGTAACTCTTCCATAGTTGTATTTTCATTTATTTTGTTGTGTATGGTTGTGTTGATAGTTGTTATTGTTGTTGTTTCGACTTGTGGGTTATTTGGTGGTCTATGCAAGAATGGTCTAATGTCTGTATTTGTGTCTTTGTATTCTATATATGTCAGCAGAAATTTTTCTTCTATATCTAACATGTGTGTCACTTCGTGTTCTATTTGTGCTTGTTCTGGTGGCTGTCTTAAGATTTCGTTTTCCTCTGATTGTTTAATTGATGCGTGTTGTTCTTTGTTTGTTTTCTCTGGGATGTTTGAGTCCATTACTGTATTTTCTTCTTCTTCTTCTGATTGCACATTATTTTGTTCCAGTATTTGTTGTACTTGTTGTTTGATGTTTTCTAATTCTGACTGGGGTATCCTGTTATTTTTGATTATTAAACGGATCTGATCAGCTAGTCGTTGTTCTGTTAAAAATTTTAATTCTGGGTATCTGGTAATAAATGTTGTATATACTTGTGGTCTGTATCCAGTTGTGTTTGTTCCTAAGTTTGTTGCTTGGTAATAACAGAACGTGAGGTGTCGGTTAACTTCATCTGACCATCTCATCCTCTGTCTTTGTTTTCCTTCTAGAGTGGTTGCAGGAACCATATCCTGCAAAAACGCCTCTATTTGGATTTAAATCATTTTCCCTGTGGCTAGCAGTGTCGTTACCATTGTGGACGGGCATAGGGTTCAAGCGCCGTCCCCGACCATGACAGCGCTTGTCCGAGGCTTCATTAGTTCCAATCACACTAAAAGGGGGAATAGCCCTGTTAGTGGTTTGTTCTTTTCGTCGCGTTTTACGACTGGCAGAACATACCGGAGGCCTATTCTTTTCCCGGGCCTCCACGGGTATTATTATTATTATTATTATTATTATTATTATTATTATTAGTTGTAGTAGTAGTAGTAGTGGTGGTAGTAGTATTAGTATTAGTAGTAGTAGTAGTAGTATAATAATAATGGTAATAGTAATAACAGTAATAATCTGTCCCCATGAGAATAACAGGTAATTCGGATCCAGTATGTAGCGTTAAACCATATTAGATGAGCTGATAAGCTACACGGGGTTCCTTCAGTAAACCATTTACTTGGGAGCTCCATGAAGCCTAAGTGACCTCTGTGAAAGAAAGTACACCATGAAAATATTGAAGAAAATGTGGATTGTCTGAGACCGACTCTGCTTTGTAGCGCAACAAGTAAGCTGCTTAGGAAGCTCCAGATTAAACGTGAACATGTTACAGTCTATAATTATGATTTTTTTTCTCCAGTTTTGATATAAGTATGGAGAGTGAGTTTCCATTAGTAAGTGATAGTGATCTTGTTTTGTGAAGCCTGTGTCATTATTTTATCTGATTACGTAATCGGAACTCCGTGTCTGTCGTTGATTTTTCCAGACATCAACGTGTACAGCAGTAATACGTCCGTGAGTGGGGGCGTGCAGACAGGAGGGGGGTGGTGGACGAAGACAACAATGAAAATAGCGGAAACCGGGCCTAAGGTCTTTAAACTTCTGGGTGTGCTTTTGAGGCTATAACGCAAATTATTTAACAGTAAGTCTTACTAGTCAGAAAGGTAGTATTCTATACTTACTTACTAATTACTGATCGTCAGTCTCACGTGCTTCATTTGCATCTCAGTATGACAACTTCCTACGGTTAGATGTTAATATGGAAAGGCATAAAGAGAGCGGTATTATTATTACTATTATTATAGGGGAGGGAGCTAGTCCGAGCGAGTAAGAGGGAGAGCACTAGACTTAATCTTCGAAATACGTGGAGCCGTTGGAGCTGTGACCCACTCTCAGCCCTGGGAAATAATTACACTCAAACTCCTCCTCAGTTCTGATTTCACAGCGACACCAGCGAACACACAAGAAGATACAGCAAAACTCGAGAAGAAAGAATTCTGTCTGTCCTAGTACCTCCGTAAAATAAAAATGCGCGTGGGCTGCATCACTGCTTTCTCGCAGTGTGAAACTGGAGGTACCCAGCTGACTGCATCTGGTATTTATGCGCTGCGTGTACGAGAGAATACTCCAGTTGGCGATAACCCATATTAATTACGCTAAAATGAACATTCAATTTGGGAAATACGGTCGCACGAGACGAGGGTAGTAACCAGGCCGTTTGCATGCGAGCGGCGAGCTGCAAACAGCCGTGGAATGTTTGCCAGTTGGCACCTCGCAGCCCGGCGTAATGCGGCCGTCAACTTTTTATCTGCTCCGCCAGCCCCACGCGTCGTGGCTACCACCACACCACACCACACCGAGCAGCAAGCAAGTACGCCCGCCTATCGCACGGCTGCAGCGAACGTTGTCGGTTGTCCGGTGGGACATGACCGATACCCCCTACCCGTCTGAACATTTTACGTGTCGCGAGGCTGATTTATTTGAACTGATCGTAATATGCAGTGTAAATGTGCTCCTGCGCATATTGTTTGCACGCTCGCTTCTGTTCCCTTGATTTGGGTCATTATTTATTATATCGGGTGGCGTGGCGTCCGAACTGTATTATTTGTAGATTTATTATATGCAAGGTACGGACAGCGAATAGTTTAACGTTCTGTTTTGTGCCGCGTGCTGTAATAACACCGCAGTACGGTTCGGCCTACCCGACATGTGAGCGCAAAACGTTAACGGGTGTAATTGCGACAATGGTACCATGTTCGTTCAGTTTTCAGTGGATTGTAGGATTGAACAGCAATTGCATTGTAATGTTGTCGATCACAGTTCACTGCTACATGTACCTGATATTGTAAGCCACGGGAACGTTCAGCATTTCCCACCACAGAGACGTAAGGCGCATTGAGGTCGTTAGAGACGGAGCACAAGCTCGGGTTGTATCAAGGATGAGGAAGGAAACCGGTCGTGCCCTTTCAAGGGAACCATCCCAACATTCGCCTGTAGCGATTTAGGGAAATCACGGAAAACCTAAATGTGGCTCGCCCGACGCGGGTTTGAAGCGTCTTCTCCCGAATGAGAGTCCAGTGTGCTAACTAATGCGCCACCTCACTCGGTTATTGTTGTTACGCAGGCCTTGACTAGAAGAGCATACATGCACGATCCACGAGAGTTAAACTAGGTGTCAGCAATCACAAGTGTCTACCAAAATAGCCATTAAGATATATCTGTTAGTGTAAGCTTGTATTAAGCAAATCGCGATTCCAGTGATCGTCTGCCTTACATACACCAGTAATTACATGATTTTTAACTAGCTTTTTCTTTGAGAATAGAGTTAATTTTAGATTTCCCGTTTCGAATTTCAAGTTCTATACTGTTACACAGTTGACTGTAGCCTTCAGTTCTGCCAGTCAGAGCACAGATACAGCGGCCACCTGCTTGATCAGCGCCAGCTCTTGTAAAATTATACCGGTTTGCTACAATTTGGTGGCCTGTAACTTTTGACTGACATTGGTTGTTATCGTAACTAAATTGAAGACATTAATTTTGTGTATATGTATATATGAATTCAACTCTTTAAATAAAATTAAATTTTGTAATTAATAGTTTAACGTTGACAGGAATTTTAAAAATGGAAAAAATGTTGGTATCTGCAGGAATCGAACCTGGGGCTGCGAATTAAGTCTATGCCATAGACGACAAACCCATGGTGGAGTCATGACAACTGCCCTTTAAAAATCCCTCTTACTCTATGCTTGCGCAATACGCTACACACAGTTCCAAAGAAAAATACTGACCTGATGCTGTGAGCAACGTAGCATTCTTAGTGCTGAAAGGCATAACATTACAACAGAGCGTGGGCAGTAGAAAACAAACAGCAGCGCCTCACTGGGTAGCCGCGCGGTCTTCGGCGCCTTGTCACAGTCCGCGCGGCTCCTCCTGTCTGAGGTCAGAGTCTTCCCTCGTGTGTGTGTTTTGTCCTTAGCGTAAGTTAGTTTAAGTAGTGTGTAAGCTTAGGGACCGATGACTCAGCAGATTGGTCCCACAGGATCTTACCACGAACTTCCGAACAGCAGCGTCCCTTCTCTGAGTTGATCCTATCGCGGCTGAAAGATTCTCAGCACTCGACACTTGTTTCTAGTTGTCTCAGAGAGAGTGCTACAAAACGTGTTTTCGTCCATTTTATTTTCATAGCAGCATCCGTCGGCAGAGAAACGGCATAATTCTGGTGCGAAGACTTGCGGCTCGCATTAGCAGCGAAAGGGAATAACTGTAGAACACTATTTACAGCGTGCTGTAGCACATTCGCCCATCGAATCGACAGTTACTGTGCTTAATAGTTCGTTGGTCCACCTATTGCGTAGTACAGTAGCTTCTCTGCGTGGCATGAGTCTTGCATGTTCTGTGTAGGTTTTCGAAGGTACATGGCACCGTACCACTATGCGTAGGTTACGAAGTTACCGTAAATTAAGGGTTATTGGTGTGTAGGCGGGAAGGTAGCACCCAGTAGCATCCTAGATGTGTTTCTTCGCGTTCATATATGGCACATTTGGTGTCCAAGGCATCAACGTCAGTTCACCATCCTCCTCCTCCAACCTCAGTAGCACGATTCTAGCCTTCTGACTCGAACAGTTATCTTCCTAGAAGATGCCATTGCCATTGGGAAAGACATCAAGCATGAATCGATACAAAGTGCTCCACAGAAATATTCATGTAGTCACCAGTCGTAACGGGATCTACGATATCTACATCACTATTCCGCAAGCCACTTGATGGAGTGTGGCGGATGGTATTTCTGGTACAACTAACAGACCCTCCCTTCCCTGTTACATTCGCAAGTGCGCGTGGGAAGCATGATTGTGGGTAAGCCTTTGTATCAGCTCTAATTTCTCGTTGCGGTTATTTCGTGAGACGTATGTGTGAGGAAATAATGTGATCTTACACTCTTCTCGGAATGTATTCTCTCGGAATAAGTCTGTCTGTGATGGACAATGCCTTTTTTGTAGCGTCTGCTACTGGAGTGTGTTGAGCATCTGTGTAACGTTCTTGCGCCGACTAAAGGATCGCGCTGCTGGTCGGTGGATCTTCTCTCTCTCTTCTATCAGTCCCACCTGGTAAGGATCCCAGACTGATGAAAAATAATAAAGAATCGGCCGAACAAGCGCCATGTATGCCACTTTCGTCGTGGCTGAGTTAAAATTCCAGGATTCTTCCTATGAATCTGTGTGGTTATCAGCTTTTCCTACGGTTTCTGTCATGTTTCCATCAGTCCTCTGCAGGTCGTTCTGCAAATCGATATTGTCTTTTGGCACTGATACTTTCTTACACACAGCTGCATCATCTGTGAACAGTTTTTAAAGAGTGATGACGCTTTCTACTAGATTATTTATATGCATTGTAAACAGTAACGGTCCCATTACAATTCATTAAGGTATTCCTGAAACACTCTCCGTATCTGCAGATTTTGTTCCGTTAAGAGCGATGTGTTGGGTTATGTCGGCAAGGAGTCTTGAATTCGGTCGCAAATTTGATCCGATGCTCGGCAAGCTCGTAGTTTCTTCACTAAACGCCGCTGCGGGACGGTGTCATGTGCATTCTTAAAGTCAACATATACAAAGTGAACGCCGCTGTCTACAGCACTGCGGATCTCGTTTAGGAACATAGCGAGGTGAGTTTCACAATCTCTCTACAGAATCCGTGTTGATTTTTATGAAGGAGATTCATAATACGTGAGCGTAAACCGTGTTCCGTAATTAAACAGATCGAGCCAGTCCTATAGGCCCAAAATTAGTTGCGTTTGTCCTACAAGAAGTCCTGAAACGGAAATTTGGAGCAAGCTACAACGCATAATCTCAGTAGTATCTTACGGGTAACTCATTTGGTCCAGTGGCCTTTCCAGTACTAAGCGGCCGTAGTTGCTTTTCAGTTTGGTGATCTCATTTCTCAGTATTTGCCATTTTGGCGCTCGTATGATGATTGTAAGGAGGGACCGTGTTATGACCTTTCTCGGTGAAACAATTTCAGAAGACTGAATTCAGTATTTCGGCCTTCCGTATCGTTGCCAGAATGGTAAATGAGTGACTGAGTAGATAATTTCGAACGGTCCACAAACTTTACGAAAGACAAAACGGTTGGAAAATTGTACATTCGAAGTTCTCTCAGTGCTCCCCTTACGCTCATTTTCACTTCGTTCACCTTAGGTTTTTGACTGTCTTAAAATCTCCGATGCTCTCTGTCTTCATGTAGCTGTTTGCCAACAGGGCTGTAAAACCACGCTATCTACCCCTGGAAGCCAATGTTAATGGAACGACCCCCCCCCCCACCCCCACCCTACGTCACAGTACCGTAATACAGCCTCGACCGGCCTACGTCCTTGGCGCGGAGCATCTTTCGAGTATTCGTTCACCTTGATGGCGGTGTATCTGGAGAAGGCCATCGGCTTAGTGTAAGCAGAAACTATCCATCTAACAAGGCGACTCGTTTCAATGGATCCACTACCGAATGCCGGTCGGAGTGGCCGTGCGGTTCTAGGCGCTACAGTCTGGAACCGCGCGACCGCTACGGTCGCAGGTTCGAATCCTGCCCCGGGCATGGATGTGTGTGATGTCCTTAGGTTAGTTAGGTTTAAGTAGTCCCAAGTTCTAGGGGACTGATGACCACAGCAGTTACGTCCCATAGTGCTCACAGCCATTTTGAACCACTACCGAATCTCTCTGTTACGACGCCCACTGCAGTCGAAATAGAAATGGTTCAAATGGCTCTAAGCACTATGGGACTTAACATCTGAGGTCATCAGTCCCCTAGACTTAGAAACCACGTAAACCTAACTGACCTAAAGACATCACACACATCCATGCCCGAGGTAGGATTCGAACCTGCGACCGTAGCAGGAGCGCGGTTCCGGACTGAAGTGCCTAGAACCGGTCGGCAACAGCGGCCGGCGCGGTCGAAATACGCGTCGCCGTCGGGTCAACAGTAAGGGCCGTCTGCTGCGGAGCCACATGTTCAAAATGTGCGCTGTACGATGTGCTTTGAAACACTTATGCCTTTGTAGTCAGGTCTGCCGCTGAAAGCTGCTTATCATGCTTCAGAGAGGGGGCAAGCCTCAGATCACCACTTCCTGTAGTGAGCTGTGGACGCCATCACCTTTTCCTCTATTCGTTGTGTGCTGTCACAAAAATTTGCATGCATGTGAAGACAAGTTCCGCACCGTCTAGATTTTTTTTTAAGCATCACTCTAGACGAAAAGTACTTGGAGATGACATGTGCAAAGATACTGGGCAAATATTCCAGGCGGAGGCACTGAAATTCTTGGAACTACGACGAAACGTTTTCGGTTTATGATCATGACCAAACACCAAGTCATTAAACATTACGAACAGTTAGTGATACTTGAAATTGTATCTAAACTAGAAGTTACGAGTTTGTGGTTAAAATGTGCGGCTTCTTCACACTTCTCTCAAGTTCCCTTTCCAACCACTGAACCCATCTGAACTCTGCTACTGCATAGGACCTCACGCCGATCCTCGCCACTGCTTCTGCGGCAATCAAGATGCACTGCCCCAGTTTACTATTAGTAGAGCAACAAAATTGATTTTAGTAAATATATACATATATCTTGTCGCCCTGCGCACACTCATTATTAATTTATCCGTAGATTGCAATTTCATTGGAAGTGTAAATAGTTCTTCTCGGTAATTATGTCTGCCGAGTGAAATGATAGGTCACAGCTACAAAAGTAACTTTTCACCTTGACTGACATGATGAAAGGGAGCTCTTGAAACCGACGGTTCAAACTTACGTGTAAGTGAATTCAGTAAATTATTTCTATGCCTTATACAAAATACAAAAAATTGTGTCAGAACATATGTTGTAATTTTGCAAGGGCATTCGATCCGAGTTCGGACAATGATTTTTTTACTACACTTTGCTAAAAAATAGAACAAAATGTACAAATATCAGAAATTGAAGCAACATGTAGGCAGAAAGCAACAACATAGATATCCTAAAAAAGTTTTGAGATGTTTGTCCCAAGAGGTAAGGGACGTAGCTTGGCCCAGGAAGCCTTGGACAGTTTCGTCGAACCTGATCCATGAATGCGGATGATACAGAAGATAATCGCTCAAACGCAAATAACCTAGCTGTAATATTATTTTTAGTATGTGTCCGAATTGTAATTACACATCACAAATGGACGATTATGGTTGGTTGGTTGGCTTGGGAGAGGCCGGTTGTGGCTGGTTGGTTGGTTTGGTACAGGTCCCGTCAGATTCGGGAAGGATGGGGAAGGAAACCGGCCGTCTCCTTTCAACGTAACAATCCCGGCATTTGCCTAAAGCGATTTAGGGAAATCATAGAAAACCTGAATCAGGATGGCCGGACGCGGGTTCGATCCGTCGTCCTCCCGAATGCGAGTCCAGTGTGCCAACTACTGCGCTACCTCGCTTGTGGATTATTATGAAGGACTGTACCGTGTTAAATGCATGTTTTAGGTTTCAGATTTGTTCTTCATTTGAAAAATTGAAAACTTTTGACCATTTCTTGCCAAAGAGTTAAGATATATGATATACGTAGAGATGATGGACACAAGCCGACAGTTAAGGTGTCATTTAAACATGAGTACTTAGGTCCGGGCATAAAGTGTCCTTAAAAAAACAGTGTTTGTTGGTCTTTGTAAGCGTTGTTTAATTAGGTGTTTTTATCGGTTGAACGGGTTTCTTGTGTACGCTATGCTACTGGTTAATTGTGACAACCTAATGGCTGTTATCTGTATGCAGATATTGCAAGACTGGCTGTCTCTTCTCCTATATGCGGTTGGAGTATCTGTAGAATCAAGTCAGTTTGAATTACTGAACTCACCTCCTTCGTTGTCTATATAGTCGTTCTACAGCTGACGTTGCTTTTCGAAATTCGTTACCAAAGAATCGGAGTCTATTTCATTATGAGGAAGCTAGTTTGACATCCTTTTGCACTCCGCGTCTGCAGAACTTCAAAAAGTGGTACTTTTAAAAATCGAAGAATCCATTTACACAAGCACACCTATAATAAAATGAATTCGTCCCTGATTAGGTGTGCGAATGACCCTAATTGTCTGAAGCTGCAATCCTGTCCCTCATTACGTACGTTATCAAAGGCTCTGTTAATTGCCGTAGAAGATCTTTCTAAAATATTCAGGGTCGATACATATTTATAGCTTTGTCAGCATTTCCAGATGGGAGATGCTCATTCGAAACCAGCGGCTGGATTAACTAACTCTTAAACTAAATAATTCCACGGAACACTGCTGTGCCTCGCCACGACTGCAGTAGCGGCGTATCCTCTATTAGAAACTGCTGGGAGGCTATTTTAGAGGGAGGGAGGGAGTGGGGGGGGGGAGAGAGAGAGAGAGAGAGAGAGAGAGAGAGAGAGAGAGAGAGAGAGAGAGAGAGAGAGGGGGGGGGGGGGGGGGAAGGGGGGGCGGCGGCGGCGACATCCATATATGTAAATTTCTTGCAGCAGTGTGATTGATATACGTGGTTTAAAAACATGCTATGATATTGCTAACTCTTTCGCTAGTTATATTTGGTCATATTTTTAGTGTAATGAATTCATAACATAATTACGACTTTTCGTTGTGCTCTGTAGGTGATGAATGTAGTTCGACAGGGACTCCAGCGGGCCGTGTGAATAGTAGAGTTCATGCTAAAATGGCTACTGAAAATGATGTACGGAAATTCTCAAACAAATATTAATGTAATTTTTTTTGACACAACATGCATCCTGATTGGAAACGGATATTCTCAGTTCTTTTGCTGTATTTACACACGCGCAGCAGTTGTTATATGCCAATAACATTACAAGAATGGGTCGAGAGGAAACAGTTGTTTTCTTGCCCCACTTGGTTGAACTACATTTTGTGACTTAACGATTTCTTATTCTTCGAGTTATTATTCTGTGATGATAGTGAAGTTTCTGAAGAAACTTCCTAGTTACGAAAAAGTAGGATTATCATTAAAGGCGTCGGCGGAAGTACTAACTCAAATTTCGCAACAATTAGTCGGATGACACCTGTAGTGTCTCCGAATACATCACATGCTGGTAGGTCGTAGTCAAATTTGCACCGTTAGAAAAAACTGTGTACTATATCAATTGTTCTGTATTATCGCAGTTGAATTCTTATCTTACAAAGTACCGCTAACTAACATATAACTTGGATTAACCCGAAATGCCCGTCTCATGGGTTAGCACTTCCTCCACTCATCACTTCGATTCGCTATTGTTCGGGCAGAACGGTGAAGTACAATTTTCCACAATTTCACTAGACTCGAACAACTTAAAATTACATCTGACTAAATTTGGACTGTATATTTTTCGTGGGTATCCGTTAGGTCAAAAGAGGGCACAGGTTCGAAAACTTGAAACCTCTAGTTTTCATCTTCGTTTCCTTTCTCAGTTGGAAGAAAAGAAAATACAAAAGAAAAATTCATATTACAAATACAATAAAAAGCTCACATACACCGTCATATTTCTCCCGCAAAAATTAGCAACGGTATTGATATTCAAAACAATTCTCATCTGTTCTTCAGTATTAGCTGCACGTTTTTAATTACGTGACACGTACTCTGATACCATACTTACTAAATTCAATATAGACACAGAAACAATTTTATGACTTACAGGACAATGTTTCTGAAAACATCCATTGTTAAGGTAATTGCGATGGTGAGTCAGGTATTACTTTTTTCTGCTCAAAATCTCGGCCATTCATTTAGTTTCAACTTCTAGAATCTCCGTAAACTGCGGAATTTCGTACTGACTCTGCAAACTATAGAAAATACCTCGTACAAACGTCTAGAAGTATGTACATCAGTGTCTGATACTGGCATATTCCTGTGGTCGGTCAGCACTGATACTCGTGCTCCTACTCAGAAACAACAGCGATGGTGTTTTAACGTGGTTCTTTATACAAACTCAATCGAACTTTAGTTAAAAATCATCATCCTAAATTGTGTGCTTTTGAGTGTAAGCCGTGTTGTGGATTCCATTTTTATGCACAGTAGTTTGAGAACTGACCCAGTCGTCTAAGACTTCACAAATCGGATCGGGAGAAGAGAGCAGTAGATACTGAATGACTACTGCTTTCTAACTTAACACTTCAAGATAATTCGTTGGGGATGAGTGCGCGATGAAGAATTCTGCAGCGTCTAAATGTACCCGCTTACTGTCCTACTATATGTTCGTCAGCAGCGACTAGGTGAAAAGTTTATAAATAATTGAGGCGACACTTCGATCGACATAAGTTTAGACTGAGTTTTACTTCATTTATCGTGACCCCGAATGGTCTTTCGAGGCCAGATAGCTTACGCTTGGTATCAAGAGGAGCTTGATAAAACACCAACGATCAATTCCGCTGGATGTTAAAGTTTATTTAATAAAATTTCATTTATCGAAATTCTTGAAAATAATGAAAACTGATCCAAAAGTGGAATTTTACTTCCTGCAATACCACCTTGACTGTGATACGCAAGTCCAGAGAGTATACCGAGCGAAGTAGTGCAGTTGCTAGCACACTGGACTCGGGTTCTGGAGGACGACGGTTCAAACCCAAATCCTGCCATCTTGATTTAGGTTTTACGTGATATCCCTAAATCGCTTCAGGCAAATCCCGAGATGGTTCCTTTGAAAGGACTCGGCCGACTTCCTTCCCCATACTTCCCTAATCCGATGGGACCGATGACCTCGCTGTTTCGTCTCCTCCCCCAAATCAGTCAACCAACCAACCAACAAACCAACCAACAATCTTAGAGCATGATTACTACTGCTTCCCTTGTGGTTCCAGTTTCTTTCGCAGAAATATCGTTCGCTACGTCGTCTTCAGTCGTTCAGTTCGACTACTTAAGAAACGTCTGGACTAATGTGGCTTGTGATGGTACATTTTTGTCGTACATTTTCTCCAACTCAGGATCTACTGGATCGGAGTTCTTTCCTTCCAAAAGCAGAAAATGATATCTATAAGAGACATCATTTTATCAGTGCGCTACGCAATTTTATTTTGTCGCCTCTAGGGGCATGCGACAGTACTGTGACGCGCGCATTTCAATGTATGCCAGCACGTCATTCATGTGTCTGCAAATAAATAAAAAATGTATAGTTTGTTATGGCAATTTGAACTTCAGATAGGCTGCCGGCCGCTGCGTTCCACGACTGCTTGACCCTGTTCAAAAAATCGTCGCAGCTAGGCAGCGGGGGAAGTTTTGCAGCTGTGTCCGGCCAATCAATATGACTTCTTTAAGTGCCTTACTACAGTGGGCCAGGACTGGGTGCATCACTGTGATCATGAGACAAAAGTGCAAAGCGGACTTTCGGAACATGTCAATTCACCACAGTCGAAAAAGATCTACACCCAACCATCATATGGTAAAGTGATGACCTTTTTTTGATTGCTCTGGTGTTAACAGATTATGCTGGTAAAGGACAAACAGTCTAAGGAGTTCGTTACCGAAACCTCTGACGAGGTTATCGGAGAACTGCTAAGGCGAAACGCCACAGGAAGCTGACAGAGGGGATGATTTGGCTTCACAATAACGCCCTGGTTCATTCTCCACATTGCAAAGTCCCACACACTGCTTATTTGTGTTATCAGATGTTGTCTCATCTCCCATATTTCCTGTCTGGGTGACTGTTTCCTCTTCCCTAGGATGAAGAAATTGCGTTGCAATTATTTCCAGAGAGACGACGAGGTGATTTTTCGAGTAGGGACGTTATTTGAACAGCCAAAACTTAGACCCATACAATTAAGGTCAACATCAAATTTTCCATCTCTGGGAAAAATGTGCCGCATTGAAGGGTGGGTGAAAATTTAGTAACAACGTCGCCAAGTTCTAGGATCACATCTTCATTACTTAAAGATGATAATTGAAAGCTTCAAAATCCCTCGCTGTATTAAACCGATATAAGAGTTTCCCCAGTTTAGCTGCAATTCCGTAGGAAGCGCAATGGGTGACGCGAAGTGTAATGGGTGACGCGAAGTGTAATTGGTGAGCCTTCCCACCCGAGACTGCGCTAGTTAAGCTAACCCTTTCGTAGATCATCTTAAGGGGGATAGGACGTCAAACGGGCCGACTAGGAGCAGCAGAGGCAGAACAGGACATTTTATTTTCTACTGTCTATACTTTTACAAATAAATTCATAAAACTTTGTCACCATGACCAGGAAGGATTCAGGATTCACATTCGAAGCAGTGTGAAGTGCAAGAACGTAACAAAATAAATTTTTTTAGATATGAAATTTCATCATTTTTTCACTTACTGTGGGCTGCATTTGTTGCTATGGATACATTTTGCTTCACAAGTAAGAGTGTTTATTTGATGAATTTTGCACAGCATACAAACCATACTTACAGGTGTATGAAACTCTAGAATTTTCCAAATCTATTAAAAACTGTGGTAAAAATTGAGATAATTAAGTACAAAATTTGATTTTTTTCTAAACGTAAAGTTTAAAACTTAACAGCTCGTTCATTTTTTCATAAATTAAATAGATTCTAGAGTTTCAGACACCTGTGAGTATTGTTTGTATGTTGTGCAAAATTCATCGAACAGTCTCTCTTACTTATGAAGAAAAGTGTACTTATAGCAACAAATGCAGCCAATAGTAAGTGAAAAAGTGATGAAATTTTACATGTAAAAAAATTATTTTGTTATGTTTTTGAACTTCCGCTGCTACGAGTGTGGATCCTGAATCCTTCCTGGTCATGCTGACAGTTTTATGAATTTACTTGTAAAAGTATAGACAGTGGAAATTAAAATGTCCACTGGTGCCTTCCCTGCTCAAAGTCGGCCCGTTTGACGGCCTACCCCCCCCCCCCCCCCCTTTAATGAATTAGTGCATAAGCTTTCCTCATACCTCATTTCTGTGAGTCTCTCGTAGATGTTATCCCTCGAAGCAGTTCTTATAGCATGTAGGATTCTTCATAAGATGCAAGCAAGCTACCTGTGATTAAAGTGGACGAAAGGTTAGCTAATTTACTTGGAATAAGTCGCGGGATGCCATTACGAAGCGGTTATTAGCAAACATTGTAAAAGAGTAGCAGTTCAGTATTTTGAAACGATTCCTCACAAAAAGATCACTTCAATAGAGAACATGGTGAGACCGTGCTATTACGAACGGGCTCAGAGTAGGTCCTGTCGCTCATTGGCCCGCCGTAAATGAGGCAGTAATGAGGCTTTCATCGTAAAGCTTCGTAGCTCGTCGTACATCTTCGGTACAATATTCATTTGTCTAGTGAATGAACTGGTGTAATGCATGGCGATATTATGATATAAAATCCTGGTGACCTGTAGGCTCCTATTATTTGCTATTTCAAAAGTGGACCTTGTGGTTCCCCTACTTACTGGCTGCCAAGCCAGATCCGCTCTCCAGGCTCGTGTATGTCTCCCTACTCCCATGATTCACTACTGTGCCGTATAGGCCACTCATCACTATTACCTTCGTAGCAGCTACCTTCCTACTCGCTGCCATAGTATTCTGCAGCGTTGCCTAAGCTGCCATAGCATTCTGCAGCGCTGCCTAAAGGTGGAATTTCTATTCTGCGTCTGCCGTTACGCGTCTGACGTAGTGCGGCCAACGCATAGCTGGCGATTCGTATATAGCGCCGGCCACACAGCATTTATTGGTGTCCTATGTACCGAAAGGACGAATAAGCTTGATTTGTTGTTTTATCTAATGTTAGAAGAAATTGCAGAAATTCAACTACACTTATGTGAGGGAAATGTTGAGAAACATCCAATTTTGGGAATGGGGACTGTGGAATGTTGTTTCCAACAACTCGTCGATTAAAAAAAAAGTTAGCGAAAATTTGGGGTTATTTCAGGGTGAACATAGCGAAATTCAGCTATGTTCTCGACCTCGTCAAAAAAGATACTAGGAAGGATTCCTCTCTCAGATATCCATATCCTGTAAGCGTAGACGAAAAATTACCTTTAATACAGAGGCATCTAGAATTAAAAATGTTCTTCAATATGTTATTGTTTTATTAATAATGCAGACAGTATAAAAAGTAGCTGAAAATTTCTACGTTCTATTAAGCCAAATATTTCGGATAATGTTATGGAAGCTGTAGAATATTTCAACGATACATCTGCTCGTCGTCTCCTGGTGCTTACTGTAGCATTGCGTCAGTAAGCTCCTGAAGATACCGAGCAGCTCTTTCCTTGAAATATTGTGAAGCTCTCTCAACGTTATCCGACGCGACGTCCGTGAACCAACGGAGCGGTTATTAGGTCGGGAAAATCTCAAACAGCAGAATTTTGTTGTTACTTGCTGTCTATACAGTTACTGTAGATATATTCGTGGAGGAAAATAACAAGCCTCATAATGAGCTAGACACAAATGAACCGGTACCTACCGAATATCTTGGAGCATTAGCAAGAAGTGGAAGTTATGTCCATGTTGATGTATAATCTGTGCGAGATTTATTCTCAGAATATTTCAACAGCCGCGCAGGTCCAGGGTTAATACACTGGCAAAGTAATAAAGTTAACAGAACTCAGTAGGTTTCGAACTTTGAAGCGTCATTGAACATTTTTTTTAATGCATGCTTATATTGATATAAATTAAACTAAAACGACATACATCCGGCTCTGATCTTCATTCTGTACGTTCTTTATTATTATTATAACAAATGAATAAACAGTAGACATTGCTAAACATAAACTTACTTTTGTCCATTATAATACACATTATTTGACTGAAAATACGGTAAACTGACAGTTTGAATAAACTGTTTGCTCCATGAATTCCGCTGTTTCCTTCCAAGCATTATCCTTCACAGTGCGGTCCTTCCATAATCGTAAGATACACACTTGATGCAATGAAATTCAGAAACCGTCTCCACCAATTTGTGGCACCTCTGTGATAAACACAAGGTATGTCAAAAAGGTGTGTGTGTGTGTGTGTGTGTGTGTGTGTGTGTGTGTGTGTGTGTGTAGCGGTCTTCAGTCCAGAGACTGGTTTGATGCAACTCTCAATGTTACTGTATCCTGTCCAAGCTCCTTCATCTCAGAGTTCCTACTGCAAACTACATCCTTTTGAATCTGTTTAGTGTATTCATCTCTCGGTTTCAGTCTAAGATTTTTACCCTCCACGCTGCCCTCCAATGCTAAATTGGTGATCTCTTGATACCTAGGAACGTGTCCTGCCAACAGATCCCTTCTTCTAGTGAAGTTATGCCAAAACTCCTCTTCGCCCCAGTTCTATTCATTACCTCCTCATTAATTACGTGATCTACCCATCTAATATTCAGCACTCTTCTGTAGCACCACATTTCATATGCTTCTATTGTCTTCTTGTCTAAATTACTTACCGTCCATGTTTCACTTCCACACATGGCTACACTCCATACAAACGCTTTCAGGAAAGTCTTCCTGACACTTAAATCTGTACTCGATGTTAAGAAATTTCTTTTCTTCAGAAAGTCTTTTCTTGCCATTGCCGGTCTACATTTTATATCCTCTCTACTTCGACCATCATCAGTTATTTCGCTCCCAAAAAAAGAAAAACTTACCTACTACTTTGTCTGATTTCCTAATCTAATTCCCTCTTCACCACCTGATTTAATCCAACTACATTCCATTATCCTCGTTTTGCTTTTGTTGTTGTTCATCTTATATCCTCCTTTCAAGAAACTGTCCATTGCGGTTCAACTGCTCTTCTAGGTCCTATGGGCGGATACAGAATTTTATTTAAATAACACATCTGCCCATTCTGTAACTTATCTCAATAAATTTTTATATCATTGCATAAAGCGCTTTTTCACTCCGCCTGTACTTCTCCCTCGGTCATGCTCACTGGTTCTCCTTCGCGGCTGCGTCAATTCTGCTCTTCAACCGGCTCGGCCGCAGCTGCATGCTGCCCTAGCGTCACCCGCAATTAGCTGACGCAGTGTGGGACACAGTTCCGTACAATACCCATGTGTAACAGTACAGTCCGGCAGGCGCATGTGTCAGACGCTGCATGGGACTACCAACTTCAGGCAACGAATTAATTGCGCTATCTGCCGAGTTCTAGTAAACGTAAGATTTAGAAAATAGAATACATCCCAAAACAGGAGGAGCCTCACACTACTTTTGGTAAGGTGCAGACCGATGTTTTACGAGCTGTGCTCAGCGCGCTCGTGAATCCGGAGGGAAGCTCGCTAGTAATGAGGCACCCGCCGGTCAGTTCCGGCCGAGCCACGCCTTCCGCCTGTAATGAGGCACCGTATTGATGACGTAATTAAAACGCGGAGGGCTGCCAGCGTCCCCTCGCCCTCGCCCTCACCCTCGCCCTGCGAGCTGACCGGGCGCCGCTGCTCTGCCGCTTTTCACAGCTCCGTGCCCCGTATTAAAAAGGGGGGAAGTGCGGCCGCACTGCGTGAAATCGACTACCGTGTGCACCATTTCCCGTTCGCCCGTGTTCTGGTGTTTTCAGCGTTTTTCGCGCTGTGGGATACGTTTGTGTGTAATGAATCGAGCCCACTCGACTTCACGCTGGCTAAATCAAAGAACTGCTGTCCTTTATGCTTTTATTACCTTTTGGTCCTTCTCCCGCAGCTGAGCAATAAAGTGAAGCGTCCCTTCATGACTGCTTTCATTGGGGAAAAATTGTGGGAGTGAGACGGGGGAAAAATAAACTGACAAATATAGAACATACATGACCATCGTTTTTACTGCCTCATTTCATCTTTTTATTGTGAAGGCTAAGTCTTAATGTAACCACTTTGTTCGGTCTCTAGCTTCCGTTCAATTACTTGCTATTTCTGATGTCACAGTTCCCTCTTTAGACCTTCAAAGAACTGTTTCCTTATCGACAAATTAGCTTGCGGCGGTTGAAGTGGAACTATGACGGCTTGTAGCTCTGCTGTAGCAGAGAGACGAGGCCTTCAAGAAACTTCAGTTTATTGATTCGTTGTGTATTAATGGCATTGTATCCTTTCATTCGTATCTACAGGGAGTGGACAAAAGAAACTGAAACTCCAAAAACGCAACAGTGTCTAATACGGTGTAGAAAAATGTTTGTTATTCGAAACCGCTTCAAGTCGGCTCCGAATGGATAAATACAGGTTCTGTAGAGTTTTCAAGGGAAATTTTTCTACCTGAAAAATGGTGCCAAGTTCAGTTAGCGGTGATAAAGGCTCATGCGATCACGAACACTTTTCTCCAAAAGTAGACTACAAAGGCTCACAAGGGAACCACCCCATCGCAACCCCCTCAGATTTAGTTGTAAGTTGACACAGTGGATAGGCCTTAAAAAACTGAACACAGATCAATCGAGAAAACAGGAAGAAGTTGTGTGGAACTATGAAAAAAACAAGCAAAATATACAAACTGAGTAGTCCATGCGCAAGACAGGCAACATCAAGGATAATGTGAGCTCAGGAGCGGCGTGGTCCCGTGGTTAGCGTGAGCAGCTGCGGAACGAGAGGTCCTTGGTTCAAGTCTTCCCTCGAGTGAAAAGTTTAATTTTTTATTTTCAGACAATTATTATCTGTCCGTCCGTCCGATGCGAGGTAACTGCGCTGTAGTATGGGGACGCTACACCTAAACAAACATCGAAACAAAACATATTTTTTGACAGACTACAGGGAAAATTGTGCGACTGTGAAACTGTTGCATTCATTTGTTGCAGTTTATGTGACAAACTCTTATGTTTTCACCACTTTTTTGGGAGTGATTATCACATCCACAAGAAAACCTAAATCGGGCAAGGTAGAAGAATCTTTTTACCCATTCTCCAAGTTAGGTGGGTCGACAACATATTCCTGTCATGTGACGCGCATGCCGTCACCAATGTCGTATAGAATATATCAGACGTGTTTTCCTGTGGAGGGATCGGTTGACCTATGACCTTGCGATCAAATGTATTCGGTTCCCATTGGAGAGGCACGTCTTTTCGTCTACTAATCGCACGGTTTTGCGGTGCGGTCGCAAAACACTGACACTAAACTTATTATAGTGAACAGAGACACCAATGAACGAACGGACAGATCATAACTGTGCGAAAATAAAGAAAGTAAACTTTTCACTCGAGGGAAGACTTGAACCATGGATCTCTTGGTCCGCAGCTGCTCACGCTAACCACAAGACCACGGCGCTCCTTAGCTCACATTATCCTTGATGTTGCCTATCTTGCGCATGGACTACTCAGATTGCATATTATGTTTATTTTTTTCATAGTTCCACACAACTTCTTCCTGTTTTCTCGATTGATTTGCGTTCAGTTTTTCAAGGCCTATCCACTGTGCCAACTTACAACTAAATCTGAGGGGGGGGGGGGGGGTGCGATGGGGAGGTTCCCTTGTCACTAACATTGACATGACTGTGGTGACCAGGGGGCATATGAAAATTCATACTCGTGCTCGGAGAACCAATCCTGGACGATGCGAGCTCTGCAAACACGGACCCTGTCATCCAGGAACATAGAACCACCTTTCCGGAATAAAGTTTAGTCCATGGAATGGACCAGATCATCCTGAATGGTCCCGCGATGCTTCGCATTATTCGACCTTATAGACTAACCGTGAGGCCGATGAATGCTACCACATGGCTGCCCTTTCATCGTCGCACCCTCGTCATGTTTCACCCCTGGAGCGTAATCTCAACCAGAGGTTGGAAAAAGAATGAAAAGACTCAGCCGACCATATTTGTGTCCAGCCCCTGTATTACCAAGTCGTCATTAACATAGTCATTGATTTTAAAGTACTTCATGGCAAACTCGCCATGGGAGTTCATGAATGTAATGTTGCGTGTGAGTTGGAAAAGTGACTGTGATTCTGCGAGTAAACAGAAGTCCTACTATATGTTGTAAATAGCTGTGTGATTGTAAAATTCGAACTCAATAAAATAATTTAGTAAAATTATTTTCTTTTACTACAACTTACTGGAACTGCTTTCCAGACCAACCTTGGTCTCGTTTTACCCAGTATTTTGCCCTCAGTCACTCAATGTCTAATTCGTGAGCCTCAGTATATGACCCACAAGTTTTTTACCTTCCTCCTTTCTCTATCGTTGACAAATTACGTTTGTTCATTTATTTCGCTGGCAGCCCGAGACACATTTCCGTCGCTTCTGTCTTCTGTTTTATAGTTTTTAATCATTCCTCATTTCTCTCTTTCATAGAGCGGCATGTTTTAGACAAAAAGCCGTAACTGATGCATGCTTCGTCTTGATATTCATGTAATAACCTCGTACCGCCTAACTGCTTTCTTATTTCCGGAGTGCACGTTTAGCGTGAGAACTTACGCGCCATTAATGTCGGAACTGTTATTCCCTGTTGTGATTTAGATGTTCGTAGTTCCACATTTGCAGTGATCTCTTGAGCACACCTATTTTGCGTATTAACTCCTAACCGCGCAAGTTGTAACATATTAGTTTCTGACCCCGTCTTTGTCACTTGCAACGATCCCGACAGTCTTCCACCGTATCAATGAGGAACCAATCACTTGGTGTCTTCTATTGTCGTCGTCCCTTCTTGTGAGAAGGAGCCCACATAGTACTTCCCACATCTCAGTGACTATGACGTCATGTCTCCTGGTCTGTACGTCGTGCAGTGATGTAATTTTGTAGGTGCATTCAGTGGTATATTCGGAAACTCTTTGCAAAATACGTTGCGAATAGAGTTGTTAGTAAATAAGCATTAAATCAAAACGTCCTGTCCGTTGCTAATGTTTTACTGCATCAACAGCGAGAGTGTGGTATGCAGTGAACTTCTTTCCTTGTGTTGTTTTGTGAGGCTGTAAGAAAAAGTTTCAAAAAAAGGGCTGAAATAATATGTAGAGGTTGGTGGAAGTCGCTAAGGCTCTCATTCTCAAATACTGTCTAGATACAGTTTGGGCTATTTTCATGCCGCGAGTTACACTACCTCAAAACATACGCACAGGGCCTAAGTGTAGCGCTTGTGCTGTTGTGATAAACCTTTAGTGTAATATTATGACTCTTAATGATCAAATTATGACAAGATTGAGATTTTCACTCTGCAGCGTAGTGTGCTCTCATATGAAACTTCCTGGCAGATCAAAACTGTGTGCCGGACAGAGACTCGAACTCGGGACCTTTGCCTTTCGCGGGCAAGTGCTCTACCAACTGAGCCACCCAAGCACGACTCACGACCCGTCCTCACAACTTCAATTCCGCCAGTACCTCGTCTCACCTTCGAGACCTCATAGAAGCTCTTCTGCGAACCTTGCAGAACTAGCACTCATGGAAGGAAGGATTTTGCGGAGACATGGCTTAGCCACAACCTGGGGTATGTTTCCAGAATGAGATTTTCACTCTCAGTTGGTAGAGCACTTGCCCGCGAAAGACACAGTTGTGATATGCCAGGAAGTTTCAAATTATGACAACATTTTAAATTTTAAAATTCGGTTGATAGTAATATGAAATACTCAGAATCAAATTTTTGTTGCCCTTCGAAGCTGTCTGGATTTTTGTTTTAGTCGTTTAGTAATACACAGTATATGGCATCACACCATAACCATCACGAAAAAGGTACAGGCTCACCTATTCTTCATTACAAACTGATGATGTAGATAGGCTACCCTTCATCACCCACCAGTAGTGACAATAGTGACAGTGGGCGATGTCGTCAGTTGTTCGTCTTGCTGATCTTCTATGTCGCTCCGTGTGCTACTGCTGACCGAACTCACCATCAGCTCTAATGTAATGGCCTGCACTAATGCAGCCAGGTCTTCAGTAATCTCATCCTGAAATTAGCCGAAGAGGAAACTGGAAGTAAATCAGAGATCCGTTGGTTTAAACCATACGAAAGAATTAAAATGGCACATAGGTGTTTACCGAGCGGGGTGGCGCAGTGGTTAGACACTGGACTCGCATTCGGGAGGACGACGGTTAAATCCCGCGTCCGGCCATCCTGATTTAGGTTTTCCGTGATTTCCCTAAATCACTCCAGGCAAATGCCGGGATGGTTCCTCTGGAAGGGCACGGCTGACTTCCTCCCCAATCCTTCCCTGATCCGAGGAGACCGATGACCACGCTGTCTGGTCTCCTACCCCAAACCAACCAACCAACATAGGTGTTAATAAATTGAAGGAGAGTGACCGGGTGTTTCTCTCTCTCTCTCTCTCTCTCTCTCTCTCTCTCTCTCTCTCTCTCTCTCTCCCCCCCCCCCCCCCCCCCCCCCATGTACAGCGATTCTCCGCAATCCACCTTACAGCGCATGGCGGAGCGTACTACGTACCAGTACTAGTCATTTCCTTTCCTTTCCTGTTCTACTCGCACACAGAACAAGCGGAAAACGACTGTCGGTACTCTGTATGTCTCCGATGACCCCTAGTTTACCGTATCTCAGCTTAGTGGTCCTTGCGTGCACAGTGTGTAGGAGGCAACAGATTCGTTATACAGTCAGCTTCAAATGTCGGTTCTCTAAATTTTTGCAGTAATGTTCCTCGAGAAGAACGTCGCCGTCTCTCCAGCGATCCCCATTTAAGTTCGCGAAGCATATCCGTAATACCTGCGTGTTGTTCGAACCCAATAATAAATCTAGTAGTCTATCTCTGAATTGCTTCAGTGTCTTCCTTTAATCCGACCTCGGACGGATTCCAACACTCGGAACAGTACTCAAGAATAGTTCGCACTAGGATCCTATATGCGGTCTCCTTTATACACGAACTACACTTTTCTAGAATTCTCAAAATAAACCGAAGTCGACCGTCCACCCTTCCTACCACATCCTCACATCCTCGTTCCATTTCATGTCGCTTTGCATCGTTACGCCCAGATATTTAAACGAGGTGACAGTGTCAAGTAGGTCACTGCTAATACTGTAACCGTTCATTACGGGTTTGTTTTCCTACTCATCTGCATTAAGTTACATTTTTCTAAATTTAGAGCTAGATGCCGTTCGTCACACTAACGAGAAATTTTCTCTAAGTCATCTTGTATAGTCCTACAGTCACTCAACTTCGGCACTTTAACGTACACCACAGCATCATAAGATATCAACCGCACTCTGCTGCCCACCCTAACATTTATGCATACAGAGAATAATAGCGATCCTGTCACACTTCTCTAGACCACTCCTAACCATACCCTTGTTGCTGATGAACACTCGCCATCGAGGACAACGTACTGGGTTCTATGACTTAAGAAGTCTTAGTCACGCACATATCTGAGAACCTATTCCGTATGCTCGCACCTTCGTTAACAGTTTACAATTGAGCACCGTGTCAAATGCTTTCGAGAAATTTAGAAATACGGAATTTGCCTGTTGCCCTCCGTCCATAGTTCGCAGTATATTATGTGAGAAAAGAGCAAGCTGAATTCTGCACGAGCGAAGCTTTATGAAACCGGTCTGATTCTTGGAAATAAACTTCTCAGTCTTCAGAAAATTTATTACATTCGAATTGAGAATACTTTGCATGTTCAAGGACACTGAAGCAAAACCGATGTTATGGGTATTGGTCTGAAATTTTGCGGACCATTCTTTTGCCCTTCTTATACTCAAGTCATCTGTGCTTTCTTCCTGTCGCTTCGGACTTTGCGCTGGGCTATAGATTCACGTATGGTAACTAAGGGGGCAAGGTACGTAGAGTATGCTTTGAAAAACAGAGTTGGGTTCTATCCAGTGTTAGTGACTTAACTGTTTTCAATCCCTTTAGTTACTTCTATACGCCACGGATAGTTATTATTATGTCATCCACAGGGGAGCCGTTCGATTGTCAAACGATGGTATGTTCATACGATTCTCCTGCGTGAACGATTTCTTGAATACGAAATTTAAAATTCGTCTTTCGTTGGGCTATCTTCAACTGCCTCACCAGACTGGTCAAACAGTGAGTGAATGGAAGCCTTAAAACCTCTCCTGTTTCTCTGCCGAATCACCAGATCAAAACGCATTCTACGGTTGTTAATTTCTTTTTTTTACTCCGTAGCCTTTACTCTTATCGGCCTAAAACGGCAGCGGCAAACGATGATACAAATTACGCGTCATCAAGCACTGTTTTCTGATGTGCGAATTACGCTTATAGTCGTAGATTAGTGTCTTCCTAGAACATCAGGGCAAAGCGAAATAGAAAATAGAGATCGTTATCCGAAAGAAACTTTGCCTCAAACTGCAATTAAACGGTCTTTTCGCCATTATCGATATCGATGCTTTTATCAAATCGACGCGGTTCACACATTTGTAGGGTAATTGATGTCGACATAACATCGCTTCCTAGCGTACTTATCATACGTCGATTTGCTGTCCCGAAATCAATAATGGCATAATGAAATGAAGGCCATTTAATTGCAGTCTGAATCAAAGTTCATTTCCCCTAATTATCGATGCAACCGCGTTCCCTACAGCCCCATCAACATCGGAACGCTATAGTACACAAGAGAGATCGAGTAGTATGGACTGCTGGCTTCGTGATTTCAATTGCTTCTCTCTAAAACAGCTACACAAATGGCCTGTAATGCAGCATTCCCATAACCATTCGGTATCGCCATTCAGACACTCTAGTTGTTCATAAGGAAGTCAGAAAGTAAGTAGGACATTGCTAGGAACTCGTGTTCACATTTAACCTTTTTTATGGCCATGATGGATATCACCGTCCGTCACTTTGTCGTTCTCAACGTGTTCGATGGACATACCCGCCCGCAGCAGTCTGTGGCTTGCAGCTACTGAGAATGAAAGGTTTAAGGACGACGGTTGTTGTAACAATATTAGTTAATTTCTGCTCTACTAGCTGGCATGTTCCTTCAGCGAAAATAATGTATTCTATGAACTGCCTGAAAGCTGTTCTGGATAAATGTACAGGACTTACCTGCTGCTACTGGTGAGAACGCTCGCTATGACAGACACTATCCTGAGGAGAATGAGAGAAATTATATTGTTTCAGAACTTACTCATGATTTGTTCCGAAAGAATTACTGTATTTACCTCAACAACTGTTGCGCTAGTCGAGATCTTGTTTACAAATTAGCGAGTAAGAATTGTGACAGTTGACGCAATGCGGCAAAATAGAAAGGAATTTCCCGAAGAAAGGGCGAATGCGTAAGAATTTATAGAAACAAGCAGATTTTTTATAAAATGTAAGAGATATATCGTGACTCTCAGCACGTTTCATAACGACGCGTTTCAAGAATTAGATTCAAAGAATAGCATCGTCCAAAAGCCAAGTGTCATCATGGATTACAAAAAGAATATGAGGTGCATGGGCAAAGGTACTAAATGGCCAGGAGCAGCATGAATATGAAAAAAAGAAAAGCAAAGTACAACAGGCAATGGTTTCAATGGAGGAGCTGGAAATTTTTGTGCAAAACAAAAATGAAGGAGATCTACTTCACAATGAAAAACTAGATAGTGAATCAGTTAATTTTTTTTCAGATAGTTCTCGTGCATATGATAACTGTAACAATTTCCATGAACATGTACATTACACCATAGACTGCACTTAACATCTACAACAAAATAGAGACATAAGCAATATTTCAGTAGTCAATAATGGTAAAAAGAATTTTATAACTGGCAGCTCTCTCTAGAAACAGCTTAAGTGGATGTGTGTGTGTGTGTGTGTGTGTGTGTGTGTGTGTGTGTGTGTGTGTGTGAGACATTCTGTGTAATGGGGAGGCACGATACTTATATGAAGAAAAATAAAAATACCATCGCTAACGTATAAAAACATTTAAAGATTCGTTTGTCTGATTTTTCGATTACGTTACGTCCTCCAAAAGACGACTAGAGAGCAAGAGGGGCAGAAAATGACACATGCAAACGTCACAAAAATGTTTACGTAAACAAATGCACTTGAAAATGAGAATGTTCTCGAAAGGCGTTATACCAAGCTTGAAAAATATAAGTAACTGTTGCGGTTTCGCTCCATTTAAACCATGAATGACACAATTTGCGAAAAATATTATTTATGATGAACGAAATTCAGAAAAAATATTATCAGAAGATTTTTCGCCTTTGGATGTTGCATGTTCGTGTCCATACCGTCTTTATGAAAAACATGACATCGAGAAAAATCTGTTTGCCATCACGATCAGTGTCGCGGAACAGTTCGCCGTGCCCTCTCCGCAACAAGGGTCATCAACTGGAGGCCCACATCAATCATCAGAACCGACTCGTCTTAGTCAGGCATTACCGAGGCGTTCTTATTGGTGTGCAGAATCTGAAGTTCCTCTCTGCGCAGTGCAATGTTTCAGAATATTTCATTCGGAAAACGACCTGTCATGCTCTTCTTCAGCACACACTATTCGATCCTAATCCACATTACGTTTGCTCCATAAACCAGAGAAATATCTTAATGATGAGCAAAGCTTTTGTCGCGTTTATGCCAGCCAGCTGTAGGGGAAAGGGGAGCGCGTCCAAAAACACGCTCTTGATGGGTTAACATAAATTCTTTGTCCGTTTGGTATTTCGTGAAGAGAACGCCTTGCTGGGAATATTACGGCTCGTCGCAACGTCCAGCTGTGGTTCTGGAGCGTGTAAGTTGGTACTCCAGGAAAGGGCTAGCAGACACAGGGGCGCCCTTCTCCGGCCGCTTTCGTCCATCTGCAGATAGGACGAGTCGGCCTCCATTACGGCGGCCTTTGAAACGCTGCCGCTCGGGCGATGCGCGCAGACCGGTTTTCCGCCCGTTACTCTCCAACAGTCTGGAGCTTCTCCACTCTGCTACAATGGGGTAAGGGCAGCCGGCCTGTCTCCTGGGAAACCCGCTCCGCTCCACCTCTTGTCTCCGTGAGCCTCTTAGCCCACATTTAAGTTCCCATCTCGTTACTAAGACTTCTTTGCCATTCAGGGAAAAAATTGGCACTCTTTGTTCGTTACTGACATGGTGAAATGTTAAAATTCCGACATCGCTTTAGGAAGTACGTAGGAACTGGATTGCAGAGTAGTCATATAGAAGTACATCAGCTCGCCGGACAAAAAATTCACTCGAGTGCGCACGCTCCGATGACTCCTTAACCGTTTATAGATCACGCAGCGAGCGTAAAGCTTTAGCGAATTGAGACATGTGTATTTTAAGCGGACATTGTACGCAAATATGGGTAAATGTAAGGACTTCACAGAATGTCAAACATGGGCATGCATTGTGTGAAGTTGTGGCATTTGTTGGTTTTTCGCAGCGAAATGTGCACAAGCGTCGGTGTAACACTCGTAGCCATGAAACACGAGATCAGAATTTTGGTCGGAAAAAAAGCCCCTGACTTAGAGAGGCCGGAGAAGCGTTTCACGTCTTGTGAAACAAAATAGCTTCCATCCCCAACAGGAATTGTTCAATCAGTGAATGAAAGTCCATCCCAGCCCCGTAGCAAGAGAACATTGCAAAGGAACTGTGGTTTTCTGTACACTCCCCCACCCTATTACATCGCGATTGGCCTGCAGAATCACCTGACTTGAACCCCATAGAAAATCTGTGGGACACGTTCGAACATCGGTAAAACGCCAAGATTACTAATCCCGCCGTCGGCAGAATTTCGCGATTAAGTTCTCAGCGTGTGGCTTAACCTGGATACGACGTACCTGAACAACTTCGTGGACTCACTCCCCTACCTTATCTAGACGGTTAACAAGCCCAGGGGCGGAATTACACGGTATTAAATGATGCTTGCAATGATTTCTCTAGGGGTTACTAATTTTTTTGTCCAGTGAGCTTTTGAGAGTGAGTGAGGTGTAAACCTTCAATATTTGTTGCACGCGATCTACTGAAGAAAAGTGAAACACACATTTGTCATTTTTTCATGTTGTTTGCCTGATTTTAGGCACATTTTACGCAGGTGACATGAAGCTCACGGATTCCTGTCGAAAAAAAAGTTACTGTGGTCGTGTACACAGCCCTCGTACGCAGTCATGTGGACTTCAACAGAAGGAAATTCCCTCCCCCCTCCCCCCCCCCCCTCCTCCCCAACCTGTCGCCCTGTGTGTCCATAGTCCAGAAGACAGTTGGTAATGACTCGTTAGTGATACCTGGGGTGCATTAATAGAAAGCAGGTGTCGGGACGCAGTACTAAAACAGGTATCATGTAATGCGAAATTAAGTACTGGAACGGGAAATTCTCGTTTTCAATATTTCTAAATGTTACTCTTGCCGCGAATGCAGAGAGAGAGAGAGAGAGAGAGAGAGAGAGAGAGAGAGAGAGAGAGAGAATTCTGTGATACACTGTAGGCTTCCATGGCCGGTATCGGCGATATTGCCGATACAATTACCTGTATGCGTTTCTTCCTCCTTTGCTGCAATCTTCATCAGAAGTTTTAACGACTTGAGAAGGCTGATACTGACTCCAGAGAAGCTCAGCAAGCTGAACTGGCGTCGTCATACCGTTCCGTTAAAATCACAGAATCGCGCCGGCACTATGGTGCTTGTAGTCGTGAAGAGTAGGTTCTGTTTGCTTCGTTTAGCATTAAGGCACAGAACTTGCTTATATCAATTCTCCTTCTTTTCTGTTGAAAATGTTTCTGTGCTTTTGAATTTCTGTTGTCTCTCTGTACATCCTAGCGTAGTAATTATTAGGTGTTGCTAAAACCACAGTGTCAGAGAAACGAATTTGGTGGTATCCCGGTCCTACTGCTTTTTACGCTATTGCTGATACCTCCGCCTTGCCGAGGTGACAGTTGCTCTCGTGTTCCTTGAGGCGGGTATAAATGATTCTTTCTGTTGTCTCTATGTGCACTGGGCCGCAGTTACTATGCTAGGATGTGCAGAGAGGCCATAAAAATTTGGAAGCACAAATACAATTTCAACAAAAAAGCAGGAGGATTGAAAGTAGAGAAGTTGTGGGCTTAGTGATAAATAAAAGAAACAGGAGCGCGACGGACACGAAGATGCCGCGTATTCCTGGGCGACAGCGCTATCAGCACTTGACCATACTTTTGGGGCATTGCGATGCGGCAGTGGGCCTATTTTGGATAGCATGGAAACTTGGGGTCCAGCATACTCGTCGTCAAGGCTCTGGTCAACTATGTCTGATCACGGAAAGGGAGGATCGGCGTATTGTGCACAAAACACATCGTAACCCTTTCACATCTGCGCCTTTCATCCGGGGACAAGTAATGGACTTCCTCTGTCACGCAGCACCAGTAGTCAGACTAGGGAATTGCCATACTCAGTACGCTACCGTTCACTCCAGGACGCTTATAGGATTACATTTGGAGTGGTGCCGTGACCTAGAAACATGGACTGCTGACGAGTGGCGTCGAACTGCGTTCAGCGATGAATTGCAATTCTGTGCTACCCTGTATGACAACCATCGGCGAGTACGGTGGCGACCTGGTGGGGGTCACTTTATTCCAGTGTTTCGGGGAGGCACCGCATTGTTACTTCTAGGGTTATGATGTAAGGAACCGTCTAGTATGACTTGTGGCCACGGCTGGTAGAGATCGAGGGAACACTATTAGCACAACAGTACACCACGAACATCGTGCATTGCCTTGTTACTTCTGATGTTACAGTGTCATGGTGCCATATTTCAACAGGACAATGCTCGTCCACACACTGCGTGTGTCTCCAAGTATTGCGTGCGTCAGGCTGAGGTACTCCCGTGGTCAGCAAGATCGCAAGATCTGTCCCCAGTACAACATGCGCTGGGACCAGCCCTTACAAGAACTTAGTCCCAGTGCCATTATCCACTATCCCAAGGGTCAGTGACTTACGGCTGTAGGCCAGCATATGTCAGGAGAGGACACAACGGCCTTAAGACACCATTCCCAAATGAGTCAGTGCGGGCATCCAGGGCAGAAGGGGTGCAACGTCATATTGATAAATGGTTTCACATTGTCAAGTTCCTTGTAAATTTTGTAATCAGTGGCCGGCCACTGTTGGCCGAGCCGTTCTAGGCGCTTCAGTCCAGAACCGCGCGACCGCTACGGTCGCAGGTTAGAATCCTGCCTCGGGAATGGATGTGTGTGATGTTCTTAGGTTAGTTAGGTTTCAGTAATTTTAAGTTCTAGGGGACTGATGACCTCAGAAGTTAAGTGCCATAGTGCTCAGAGCCATTTTTTGTAATCAGTGAAATAACATGATTCATTTCGTTTCCCACTCGCTTTCTGGTTGCTTTAGTTTCTTTCTGGGGGCGTACGCCCGCGATAAGCGAGAAATGCAAGTACGAGTCCTGATCCGGCACAGATTTTCATTGTCGTTATTCCACTCTACAGTTGATGGTAGCCTTTATTCGGAACTGCGAATTCATTTGATGAGCTAGTGAGACATGATCGACACAAGTTTTACGCTAATCTTTCTTTCTTAGTTTATTCCTTCCTTCATTCCTTCCTTCCTTCCTTCCTTCCTTCCTTCCTTCCTTTCACGGGACTAACTTCTTCAAAAGGAAAAAAAAAGTTAGTTGGGAGGATAGTATTCAAAAGTATGAGTGCGTGTAATCAGTTCATGGAAATTTTCTGCAGTAATTACAGTCTGAGCTATAAGTTTCAGGGAAAGATATGGCTCTTTCGTCTCTGACTGAGAATAGTTAAGATCGCGAAGCGAGCCGTGTGTACTTGCAAGTTTTTTGAAACCGTTAGAGGTCTGATTATACCACCCGAGCTTTTTACCACCTTTCTCCACTGCTTTTACTAGCCTCACTTGTATATATATAACGCGTGGCGCCTGAGGGAAGAAACAGGGCGGATAAACGGGGAGAGGGGGGGGGGGGGGGCGGGCGTAAAAAAATCTTTTGAGTTTCGAAAAGAGTGCCGCGATAGGTCGGAAAAGCAGGACGTTCAGTCCACTCGGGGCGGGGCGGGGTTAGCTAAATAATGGAGCAGCTCTCACGAAGCAGCACGTCCACACTGCCTTTCAATAATAAAGGCTGGCCGGGCGCTTCGGAGCGCGAAAACAAAGCTCTCCAGCTCTGTTTTCCCACCGAGAGAGCGCAACAAAAAGGAGCAGCAGAGTGCCGGGGCTGGCGACGGCGGCCGACCTGATCTGGAACGAGCTGCCAAAGAGCGGGACCGAGGTCCAGCGCTGGGGCCGCGGGGGACTTCTGGAGTCAGCCTCGCGGGCGGCCGCCGCGCCAACGCCAGCATGCCGCTCACGTGACCGCTGGGGCTTGTCTCCTGCTGAGCGCACACCCGGTGATTCAAGCCGTTCAGAGAACTGGGCACTATTAACGCAGTCGCCGGTAGCTGGTTGGGTTGCATAAATGTCTGGTAACCGAAAAGCAGGTGGTTCGAATCTCTTCAATAGCAACTTTCGTTCCATATTCAGTAACAAATGAAAATGTTAATTACCAAAAACTGACATTTTTAATACCAATGCCTTTATTTTAATATCTTTCCCCCGGAGCTCTGAGTTCAAAAATTTGATAGAAAATGCGCAACATCAATTAGAAAATGAAATAAACGTTGGTTTATATGTATTGTTTGTATATGTATTTTCATTTTTCATGTCTGCATCAAAACTTAATTTGTTACACACTGTCTTGTATGAAGGACAACCACAGCCGTAAGTAGACACCTTGAGTATTAACTGCTTGGCTGCACCTGCAAATAATTTTTAACGACTAATTTCGTAGCTTAGAAGCCAGAACTTCGGGTTAGATATGTTAAATCGTGACATTAAACTTGCGACATGGACGGGACCGAACATACCTTGTCTATGACTAAATGACGCAATTAGCGTTTCGTCAGGTAAGCAGAAGGCTTGGGTCCACGATTCCTCTTGTTGCTTAACGGTTTACGTTCGGCCTCCTGTCACACTTTCGGGATTCGTGGCACGCTTGAGGAATGGTGGACCCACGCTTTCCGCTTATCTGACGAATCGCTAATTTTTTCACACACAAGGAATGTTCGGTCCCGTCCATATCACAAGTTTAATGTCATGATTTAACGTAAGCTAGGATGTGGCTTCTAAGCTACGAAACCCGTCGTTAAATAAGTTACTTAAAAGTGCAACCAAACGTTCAGCTCTTAACAAATCTTAATTTGTTTCCCTATGAAGAGTAATTGAAAATAGAAACGTTTTGGAGTAAAAAAAATTGAGTTACCGGTTGTTAATAAATAATATCTTTTGATGATAAATTTGGAATTTAAATAAAACAAAAAAAATGTCTCTCACGATCTCAGAACGAGCGACTTTGATTGCTGTAGTGTTACCCCACGCACTAAGCTATTATCGGAGATGGGCAAAGGGGACTTTCTCGAAATATTTTCAGAACTGCATCGTACTTCTTTACTAAATTTATGGCCCGGCACAGAATTCGAAATTTAACAATAAAGAAAATCGAAGAGTGATCAGTCCGTATCCTCACCTTATCGAATAATAATGTACAGCGATCGGATGCAAAGGTCTTAGTTCATGGAGTGTTATAAATGTCGAGCGGAAATAGTGAAATTCAGCTCGTGAAGGCTATTACTGCTCTTAACCGTACACGATGAAGAAAACAAGCTAGATAATAAGATCAGAGCAGGGTAACGCATGTCGAATTGAGAAAAATTTTCCAGGCAGCCGAAGGCCGGAAGTGCGCATTGTGGAAGCACGGCCGTAAAACGACAGCCAATAAACTTTTTTGTTTCAGTGTTTTGTGAAATATTTACAAACTACAAAAAAAAGTTCATTGACGTTATATTCAGTGACAGAAAAGTAAACTGATATGGACAATCAGCATTGTCTTTCTCCGCAATGTCACACGGCATAATTTGCGAAGTTGGTTTTCATGGATTGCTAATGCAATACTGTTTAACTAATTTAAATGAGGGAAGGCTAATTAGAATACTGAACACATGATTGATAGTTCTCCCTGATTGCCAACACGCTGTTATGATTAGACGCAATGAAATGTCTGCGTAGGAGTAATTACTGAACTCGAGCTGGCCACTAACAAACTGAACATAAAGTATCAATTTCAGAAGTTTTGTCTCTTTATGTGATAATTTTAAAAATCACCCTTCATTTTGAGGTTACACATACGGAACGTCTCAGATAGCAATCTCTGTGCGGCACATCTGCTATCCAAGCTGCTCATTCTGCGAAGGTACACAACGTCCTATGTCTACGACACAACTACTTCTACTGCCCAAGCAGCGACAAGATTCGTCTGTTACTTACATGCCCGCATTCTGCTCTATAATGCGAGCTCTGGAAACCAGAGAAGGTGTATCACTCATCTGTTCAGTATGAAAAGATATTAAAAGTGGCAACATTCCGGATAAACTGACAATTTTAGTTATGTTTGCATTAAAAATGCACGAAGTGGTAACATACCAAACTACCTTTGATTTACTACCATTTCTTTTAGTGTAAGAATCTTTCATTGTTCGCATTAAAGAAAACAGTAATTGAAGAAGCTAAAAATGCATTCAGCTGGATTTTCAAAGCTAGGCAAGCTTCATATCCACGCTTGGTTTAATTTTGTGTGATGCGTACTGCGTAAAGTTTGACCATTAAATCAGTCACGCTTAAACAGACGTAAAGCCAAGAATTTGGTAAGATATTAAGCTATATTGCAGATACAACGCTGATGTGAGGTCAGTATGTGGTACTGTAAAGTGCAGTTTCTTTTTAGTCCTACGTCTTACGACTGATTCTTTGCGGCCCGCCACGAATTCCTGACTTAGGACATCATCTTCAACGCGGAGCAGCACTTGCAACGTACTTCCCTCAGTTATTTGCTATATGTATTCCAATCTCTGCCTTCTCCTACTGTTTTTACTCTCTACGGCTCCCTCTAATACCATGAAGATTATTCTTCGACATCTTAACACATGTCGTGTCATACTGTCCTTTCTTCTTGTCGTTGTTTTCCATAATTTTCTTTTCCTCGCCGATTCTGCCGAGAACCACCTCATTCCTTGCATTGTCAGTCCACCTGATTTCCAACATTCGTCATTCTCTTCTGATTTTCGTGAAGTCCATGTTTCATTACAATATAATGCTGTGTCCCAAAAGTAAGTTCTCAGAAATTTCTCCCCAATTAAGGCCAATGTTTGATACCAGTAGATTTCTTTTATCCACTGTCCTTTTTGTCAGTGCTAGTCAGCTTCTTGTGTCGTCCTTGCTTCGTCCGTCATGGGTTATTTCGCCTCCACGGTAGCAGAATTCCCTAAATTCGGCCACTTCGTGATCACCAGTTTTGATGTGAAGTTCATCACTGTTCCCATTTTGCTACTTCTCATTACTGTCGACTTTCTTTGCTTTACTATCAGTCCTTAATTTGTGCTCATTAGAATGTTCATTCCATTCTGCAGATATTGTCATTCTTCACTTTTACTGAGCATAGCAATGTCATAAGCAAGTCTTGTCATTGATATCCCTTCACCTTGAATTTTAATTCCACTCTTGAATCTTTCTTTTATTTCCGTCATTGGTTCTTCAGTGTATAGGTTCAACAGACGGACGAGAGGCTGCGTCACTGTCTTACACACTTTTTCATCTGAATACTTCCTTCTTAGTTCTTGCACATATGTATAAAATCGACCATGTGTTCAGTTCCACACCCTCAAGCTTACAAGCAAGCCAGCAAGCAAAAGTTTAATTCAAAAAGGGTTTCTGACATGGATGTGCGATACATTTCTATCATTGATGCTGATTTAGATTTCATTACCAGCAGGAAAACATCGATAGTCTGACATGATCGATCCCAAACATCAATATTAACTGATGAGTTCACTGCACAGCGGAAAGAGCAACATACAAATATATTTAAGATATTTATTAATTTATAAATACAGAAATAAATAACATTACATATCCCACAGTTTTTTCTATACAGACTATCAAAATAATAGTTCCAGAGAAGTTTCACTTTCAGTTTACTGTGTTGTTGATGCGGACTATGCAACTAAAATATTGTAGTGCAGTTTTCTGTACCTTTACACTGGTAGTACCAATGATGTCATTCCACACTAGAGATGCGCCCTGTTTAAGATAGAGATGGCGATCTTTTAGATAATAACTGAACTGCACAGTTCCAGTTTCCCAACTATTCTTCTCTTGTGCTACTTTATAATGTTTACTTTGTAAATCAAATTTTGTTTCTTTGTTCTCCTGTAATCTGTTAAGGGAATGCTCATACTCACGCCGTCGGTTCAACAGCTGCAGCAAATTCTTGACGTTTATGCTTGCCGAGAAGACTGAAGTCGCATGGGCCAAGCTCTGGGCTTTCCTCCCAACATCACCCACGTCCGTGCGGCCTTGGTCAAATAATTGGTACCATTTCGCTACGGCTGGACGCGGCATTGCATTTGGATCATATGCTGCTGGAATTCTACTGCGAATCCGCGCGCAATTTAGACGTTTTGCCCACATGAATCGTATTGTAACGCGTATTCCAACTTTTGGAGTGGGTTTCCAGTCGCCATGCCGTTTCAATCGCACACTGCCATCCACCTATTATCCGTACCGCAAGAGAACTGTTTATGCGGGAAGCCTGGAACATGTACTCTCTTATTGCGCAATGTTCTTACCGTAAGGCGATATCAATTTCTGATACACTCCGCAATAAATGAACCAACAGCTACGTTTTGATCTGTGATTAATTCCAGAGGCAACCGGTTTTGACATTCCATTATGCCACATCAGGCCTCGGTTAGGAAGTGACTCGACAAGGTTTTTCAGATACGTCGCAGCGAAGATAAGCCACCCGCTGAGGTTTTAATCGCGGAATTCCACCGACGGCGGGGTTGGTAATCTTGGCGTTTTACCCGCTGTTCGATAATGTTCCACAGATTTTCTATGGGGTTCAAGTCAGGTGATTCTGCAAGCCAATCTAGATGTAGTAGGGTGGGGGAGTGTTCAGAAAACCAGTCACATATTTGAGCGTTCAAATTGTATACTATTGTAGAGCCGTATTACATACGCTGGTGCGGATATTGGTTCGCTTTTGCGTGATATTTTGCCTGGAAATAAAAGCTCAGCCTCTGTGTCACCATAGGAGGCCTGATGAGGCATAATGGAATGCCGAAACCGCTTGTCTCTGGAATAAATCAGAGATGAAAAATAAAGCTATTGGTTTGATGATTAAAATTATTCTCGATGTGGTACTGCGTCATTGTATAAAATATTTTAACTATAAATTGTAAACCCAGCGTTTCGACCGTATTACAAGGGACTTTTAAAAGCCAAGTATTACGCAAGTACTGAAGTATTTTATACAGCGACGCGTTACGACACTCAGAATTTTGATCATCACGACACTGGCCGCGGACGCCTATGTAGTTGCTTGTTTATTTAATGCTGGTTATATGTACATGGGCTGTCGTCTCTTGTGGCAAGGATGGATGAAGTGAAATTGATTTCTGAAGTCCGTACATGTGACTTTCTTCCAAATACTATTTCTAGTCTTTCAACCACTCCACTAATGTTGAGAGACATGTTCAGTAAAAAGATTCGTTTGAATAAAACCAATTCTTGACAGTGGTAACAAGTAGCCTGGTTTTTTTGCCAGCATCAAATGTGAATAGTTTGTATTAAACGTCGATTTTATGATGTTTCAGAGACGAGAGTATCGATGTTTAAACATCGTATTTAACTCCAACATCGACAGTTTGCAAATATCGATGATCATCGAGCATACCTAGTTTCGGGTAGCTATACGTAACACCCAGCTCTGCTCACTGCACGAGTCGGAGATACAGATGCACGGTGTTCACGCGAGAAACAGTGCGTAAAATGAAATGTCGGGACTCGAGAGGTCGGCGGTGTAGACGGCCTCGCAGAGAGTGCTTCGCCCCCACTGTGCTAGACAAAAGCGAGCTGTCGCGGCGTGGGTGTTCGCACCAGCGAGCTCTGAATTGGCCGTGAAGAGACGCATGTGATTCGAGTTAGGCAGCCTTTTGATATGGAGATGTAATTCAATTAGCGCAGGGCAGAACGCGGCAGTGCAAAAAGGGCTGCAGGGCCCTGCGACCTTCGTCTGGTGCCGCGCCATTAGCGGCCGCTGAGCGCAGCTGCACGCGGAACGAGAGTCGAATTTCCCCCAGATGTGCACCGCAGAGCACGAGTCCGGTGAGGCCACTACGTGTACTAAGCCAAATACTATGGCCAAGTGCCATTCCGGTCGTGGCAGAAACTACACTGCTGTACATTAAAATTGTGGCAGAACGAAGACGGCATGCAACAAACGTCAGATTGGTGTGAAGTGTAGTATGTGCTCGAATATGCAAGTGATCAGCAGGCCTCGTAGAAGTCTAGCCAGGAATTTTCCAGATGAAGGTGCAGATCAGTTTCATACTGATATGTAAGGTAATAAATTCGAGCACCTGCTGAAAAAAGCGTGATTTGAGAAAAAAGAACGTTTAAAATGTACTGTTTTTTACCATTGTCTCAGTTTTCACTTTCGTGAACTCTACTTGTAAGAATATTATAAGGTAAAAGGCACCAGAGTGGCATTTCTGATGCTGCGCTTGATAATGGAAGCAAGAGTGAAGAAAAATTAAGACATAGTCATTGGAGTTGTCGACCTGGAAACAGTGTTCGACCTGGTAAAACGTTGCAAGATGTTAAAAATTCCGAGAAAAATAGGAGTCACTAATAGGAGGGTGTGGAACTGAATGCACGGTCGATTTTTATAAATTTTGGTCCGTTCGTATACGAGTCTAGATACGATCATACAATGGTGAAAAATAGTTCCAGTCCAACCTATAGTTTATTAATGCCATTGTAGAACATGAACTGCATAAAATCACCTGTAACGGTAAACGGCTATCCTGGTTCAAGATTCGTGGTTCAGTGTTCGAATTCCAGGTTGTCTATTTAACGGCATCCAGGAGCAGCAAGCAGCTAATTTTCGATACGTAGCGTAATTACTGACTTAATTCAAAAATTGAAAATGCTGTCATAATCTACTCATTTAAAATGTATAATATTATATGAAAGGTTCAACACAATAAGATAAGTATTAAATTTAGAAACAGTGTAAGTTTTTTGTTGCAGCATAACTCACTGCATGCAAATAGCCAGACTGTATTCATCCAGTATTTGTAACTGAGAGCATTTAGCGACTTTCTACAAAGTTTAAAGATAACTTAAATTTTTTTAACTTTCCTCGCTTACGAGCCTAACGTCAAACATTTAATCCAAATGGTTCAAATGGCTCTGAGCACTACGGAACTTAACATCTGAGGTCATCAGTCCCCTAGAACTTAAAACTACTTAAACCTAACCTAAGGACATCACACACATCCATGCCCGAGGCAGGATTCGAACCTGCGACCGTAGCGGTCGTGCCGTTCCAGACTGTAGCGCCTAGAACCGCTCGGCCACCCCGGCCGGCACTTAATTCATTAATCTATTTGTATACTGATCATAGGTTTGAAGCTCTTCTGCGCGTGGATTTTTGATCAGTTAAAGAATCAGGGGTCTGCTAGTCAAATAATATCTGGAGTGAGTTTGAATTACTCCTATGCGACTATTAGGTACATTTTGACTCGAATTATTTACTACTCAGACATTCACATATTTCGCGACAAATAAATTTCTAGTGCGGCATTCGGCTGTTGCAACCAGTGTGCAAGGCCTCAAACACTTAGCTTCTTCGCAGTGTATATCACAAAGGACGCTAAATTTTTGTGAATTAATAAGTATAGCAACTTGTGGCTGTATGTCACCCGGAAAAACTACGTCCAACACGTCTTCACTGTACTACGCTCTAGGTGCAAGCCCTTAGTTCGCCGTGTGGAAAGCGCAACTATCCACTTCCTATCTTAAACCATAAATTCTCATTGTGCTCACTTCTCATTCGTTGCAACTTTTCTATATTAACTGCAGCCAAAACTTAACATTTCAAATTTTTTGTAACAACATTTTTTCTTCGTGTTATTACTAAATGCTATTTCTTAACAAATAAAAAGTTGTTCTGCTTCGTATCTTCTGTTTCGAAAACTTGAGTCACTAACTAGTGATCGGAAGTGATCATAGGTTTGAAGCTCTTCTGCGCTTGCCCTCCGAAACAACAAAATTTGGAATTCCAACCTAAAAAATCTTGGTAGAATTTTTTGATACAAGAAAATCTCCGCATCGTGTAATATCACAAGATCTCAACACATCTGTCTTTCAAGATACCGACACACCTTAATACTAATTCTTTGCCAGTATTTGGTCAACCAAATACTGTGTGTTCAGTGGTTGTGGATTGTGTCCACATAGTTTACATCTATTTTACGTTGTCATCTTGATAAGCATTGTTATCTCTAAAGAGTTTTTGGCAATGACATTAACAGCTAGGCAGTACTGATAATACTTCTGGTATTTGGAAAGGAGGAAGATTTTTCTTTTTCTGCATCACAGTTCGTGACTCAAAACGTTATCTTCTAAAGTGGAAAGGGAAATAACGATAACTCTTGACATTTCGTACTTACTATTCGTGCAATTAGTTCGGTTGCGTATAATTTCTCTAAATAGTTAGTTTGAAAAGAACACGGCCGATTACCTTCTTCAATCCGAGCTTGTGCTTGGACTCTGAAGACCTTATTTGCGACGTTAAACGCCTATCCTTCCTCCTCTTAATGGTACGGTTTTGTCCATCATCGTTGCGAACATCGTAGTATTTTTTGTGGAGTCATATCTGTAATTGAGATTTATACCTTCAACGTAGCTGCTTTTGAAACCCTATGTAATCTACTGTGAAACAGAGGAGGCGATGCATGTAAATAATACTAGTATGTGGGAATTGCGTCGTTGAAAGTTTTCCGTACAGACTGTTTCTCTTTTTCACGTTTAGCGCGTCGCACTGTCCGACCGTGCTGCTTCTAAGTAAATATGCTTAATTACTTTATGCAAAAAAGAAGATTAAATATTCCGGACACGTTTGTCTCCACCCCGCTAGAAAGCTGCAGCAACAAACAAAAACGACGGGGGCACTTGCAGCATGAAGCAAATAACGCGAAAATAAATACGCTGTGAAATTGAAACTGTGTATATCCGACGTCTGCATGGAAGAAGAGAAAGGTTCATCTCTAAGAAGTTGCTTGTACAGCTGATGATGTACTGAGATTGTACTTGTATCATTTCGGCGGCCCTAGAAAAATTAAGTGCATTCTGTAGCTCTATCAGTTTTTAAAATAATCATTTTATTGATCACATTATTTCGGTAAACATAGTAACATTAGTCTTTGTGGAATCGCTTTCTTCTGATCACTGTTGGCCCAATTTTGCCTTTGGTAAAGTAGGGACGTAAACTGCCTACTGCAGACTTAAGCTTCTCAAACTGAAATCATCGAGAGGTCGTGGAGGATCTTCCAAAAAGAAATAGAATGCTCTCTTGTACGGCTATTTATTTAACACTAAACTAAATTGCCACAATATTTTACAGTTAAACTGTTAGGTTTCAGTGGATTTATTGGCTCTCGATCGCTATAAAACACACAGCTGTGACTTCGTCGTGATTGTTTATGTAGTGACTTTGATGTGAGATAATCCTCCTCCCACAACTCTTCTTATTCTACGGTCAATCATACTTCTGTGCATCGATAAGAATTACAGTGGCGGTCGAAATAATAGAGCCACCTCTATTGACGAGATTAAGAACTAGGATATCTATTAGTTCGCGAAATCGCCACGAGTGCCGTGTTGTCAGTCCCTTGTAGACAACATCAGGGAAGACGTTGCTGCTATCTTTAGTCGTCCGAAAGGAAGCGTTTGAGCCAGACGTGTGAAAAGAGGCATAAAGGTAAGAATCTTATGGGTCAAAATAATAGAGCCGCTTTACACATGTGCCTTTAAATTGATTTTTATGCAGTTGTTTTGTATGTAAATTGACGTGTGGTTTTGTTTACATTCGTCTAGATGGGCAGAGCAAAGCATACCAGTGAAGATGAGCGTATAGTAATGTTCCGGATGTTCAAAAGTGGGATGTCCATGAATAAAATAGCCAATGTCTTGCACGTTTCGCGAAAACGAGTCCAGAACGCCATGAGACGGTCAAAACAAACAAAGCCGCAGGTGGAGAACAGGGGGCGACCTCGTGTAACTACTCCTCGCGTAGACAGACTCATCACTAGGGAAGTGAAGAAAGACCCATTTTTGTCAACACCACGACTGAAAGCCATTTTGTTTAGCGACGAACATGATGTTCAACCATCAACCTCAACGATTCAAAGACGACTGAGATCTGCAAAATTGAATGGGCGCATTGCAAGAAAGAAGCCACATGTTTCACAAGCTAATGTTCGGAAAAGGTTAGCCTTTGCCCGGAGAAATGAACAAAAACCTAATACTTGGTGGAGGAACATCCTTTGGTCCGATGATTCCAAGTTTAATAGGTTTGCCTCAGACGGAAAAGTCTATGTGCGCCGCCCACCAAACCAGGAATTTAATCCCAAGTACACTTTAAAAACTGTGAAATACGGTGGCGGAAGTGTTATGGTATGGGGATGTTTTTCGTGGTACGGCATTGGTCCAATACACCGTATCAACGGCATAATGAACGCAGAAATGTACAAAGACATCTTGGCAAATGTGATGCTGCCTTATGCTGAAGAGGAAATGCCGCTGAAATGGAAATTTCAGCACGATAACGATCCAAAGCATACTGCAAGGATCATAAGGCAGTTTGTTCAAGAGCACAATATCGAAGTATTAGAGTGGCCACCTCAGTCCCCTGACGCATCACCCATTGAGAACTTATGGGAGATCTTAGACAAGAGAATTGACCGCTCAAAAGCTACATCTTCAGAAAAACTATGGGAAGAAATCCAGAGAGCCTGGTATGCGATCAGTAGTGACGAATGCAGGCGTTTAGTAGACTCTATGGGTAAGAGGTGCAGGGCAATCCTCAAAAATAAGGGTTACCCCACGAAGTACTAATGCAGTCCTATGCAAAAAAGACTGTTCCTGTACGTTTCATAAGACTGAGATCAAGTACAATATATTTGTTTCAATTGGCTCTATTTTTTTGACCCTGTGGTCTGGTATTCTTTTGAATATTATTGATTATTACTGATTATTTTGTGTTGTGTTATCGATATAACTGACTATAGTACAATGTGACTCGGTTGTAATGGTTTCCATCATAGTTCAAACATGTCTAGTAATAAATGTGCACTTTATTCCAAACCTTTGCCAGGTGGCTCTATTATTTTGACCGCCACTGTATGTTGCTGTTGATGCCTTTGACAAGATCTGCTTCATGAGGGATTTCCACAGAGCACAATTTCTAGCAAGACAACCATTCAGTCTCCAAAGAGTGCCGTGTAAAACTTTAGAAAGTCTGGAGGTGGAAATATTATGTATAATTTACGTAATAATAGGGAGGATGGAGGGAGGGATGCTTATCAATATGGCGTACTTAAAAATTCTCGACGAGTAGCTTAAATATAGGCAAATCAGGCTACGGTACCACTCGACGTTGCATTTGCACTACCGTCATTACTTCGATGGGTCCTTTGGCATAACATTGATGTTACTGCAACTTAATTTACGACCTAAAATATGAAATCCTCGAAACGTCGTCTCCTCATCAGCCCTACACAAGACACAGATAGGTATCTGTTGTCGAGGCAGCAAGTGGATCATGTACTCAGCAGTATGTATGGTACGCAGCTGCAATCCAGAAAGCTGTTTTGTAAATCGCTTGTCATGTAGTACGGGGTTAAACAGCTACCGCATCCATAACAAAATACCTCTGTTCGCTCCAAGTGTACTCTTCCAAATTGTTCAAGGGAACTTCAGCAGCCATTGTTGCTTACTATGATAACCACATTAACAATAATTTCTCATATATCATTCCTTCCATGATCAGACGCCCTTCATTGTCTCGTCAGCATCTTCTGTGTTCATGGTCCAACTCTTATGTCTCCACAGTAAACACCTCTGCTAAAATTCTCCCGCAGCCACAAACTCCAGCTAATCTTTGTTGGTGATTCAATGTACAGCGAGATCCAACTGCCCCTACGCATGGGTTTTATGCAACTCACAACCACTTCAAAAACCACGTGTGAGATTTTTTAGATCTTCTCGCTCGCTGTACGCGAGGTATCAATTCTACCGAAAAAATGAACAGGACCTTTTTATAGGAAATACAATGTAGCTACATTTTATGTGGAATATATTTTTGCAGGAGTGCGCAGTTTTCGAGTTACTGAAGAAAACGTATTTGAAAATGTATCCCAGTGCAAAAAAATTTAACTAAACATGTCAAAAAAAGTTTTGCATCACGTCTGTTCCGAGAGTTCCGGAATAGAGATCAACATAAACATCATTTTCGCCCTTTTTATTGCTCATTAAAACCGCACACTGCATGTTCAACCATCATACAGCGAGACCTTAAGTGGTGGTGGTGGTGGTGGTCCAGATTGCTGTACACACCGGTACCTCTAATACCCAGTAGCACGTCCTCTTGCATTGATTGTGGCGTACTGTCCACAAGTTCATCAAGGGTCTGTTTGTCCAGATTGTCCCACTCCTCAACGGTGATTCGGCATACATCCCTCAGAGTGGCGGGTGGGTCACGTCGTCCATATACAGCCCTTTTCAATCTATCACAGGTTCACTTTTCTGTAGGACTAATAGTTCTCACATAACAAAGGAGAGAATTTTAAAATCTTGCTTGTAGTATTTGAAAGTGTTGAGGGTTGCATAAAACCCTTAGGTAGGGGCAGGTAAATAACCCTGTGTGGTTGCATTGTCCTATCACCACCTCATCCCAGCCATCAGTGAAAAGGAGCAGGACCCATCTACTAACACCACCACCAACAACAACAACAGCAACAACAACATCAGCGTAAATTGTTACATACGTATGAATCAGGTGATGAACAGTCGTGATTTTTACGAGATTTCTGTACTCGAAGTAGCTTTGCGTATTGCAGCATTAAAAGAGAATCTTTAGTCATTATGTGAAATACCTTCGGCAAACACTTCTTTCACATGGTCAGTTGGTTGAAGCACTAACTTGCCAACCAGAAAACATCCTAAAAAGAATAATAAACAGCTGATAATAACAAACGTAAGAAATACACATGGGAGAATCATAATTGAAAACAAATTCAAGTTTCTGCCAAACTATCGCGCGTAAGCTTCGCTCTTAGACTACTTCAGAGAGTTGGTTCCGCTGCTGAAAGGTTCGGGAGATGTGTTGAGATTCAGCTGAGTGTTAGTAGAAGCTGCGATGGGATGTTACGAACTGCGATGGCATTAGAGTCGTAACGTGTGCAACGCTGCGGGGCCACTATAGCAGACGTGGCGTATTGTGTTGGTAGCCTCTCTGCTGTCGCAATCATTCGGTAGCACTGAGCGCGCCCTTGTAGGGGACGCAGATTCAGGGCCGCCGGTTGCGGAACAGATAAGTCAGCGGCAAACCCCCGTCCTGTCGCAGCTGGTGCACAGTCCAGTTTAATCAACGAAATCAGCGTAATATCTACCACACAGCTTGCGTCATACCGGCTGAAGTTCCAGACTGGAAATGAGCTCAGGATTACAGCAGCCACATCAGCAGTTGTTTTAGTACTAGGCTGACCGACATACAAAGGTCCATATACATCATTCTGACTTAGAAAACAGAAGTATAGTAATGGAGTATTTGAAAAACCTGCCACTATATTAATGCAGTGAAGGCAGAAAAAGAAAAGGATGTCAGGTATTTATTTAAGTACATGAGTAACGAAAGTAGTTCGTGGTTAAACAATATGCTAGGAGATTGTCACCAGCAACCAGACGTTATTAAGAAGATCGACATCCAAGCAGAACAGAAAGAAGGCGCAGAAGAGAAACAAAAGGTCCTTCAGTAATCAGAAAATATACCAGAGAAACTGTCCATCACAATGTATATGATACAGAACAACACAGTGGCATTTTATTTGTACAGTGGTACTTTATCAATTTATTTTCTGTTATTTTATTTTTGTGCTTTTTGAAGATCCCTTGATCGTAGGTGTTATTATGAATAGTATTACTGTTGATTTTAATATTTGTTTGAGGGTTAAAACAACATTTGAAAAAAGAAATATTTTTGCTCATTCTAACCTACTGACACCGATTTACGGGAAAAAAGTCCTATAAATGTTTAAGAGAAACATTTTTCATATCGAAAACATAGGTTAAAATACGTAGTATGACGGAAAAAAAATTATTTTTTGTAAACATTATTGGAGATATCACCGATCAAAATGTAATCTCTGAAATTAAGCGACCAAAATATGATCTCGGATATTAATTACAGCAGTCTAGATTGCAAGACGAGATATATAAAACGCTGACACGTTTCGATAATCGCATGATCATCTGCAGACCGACAACCACTTTGATCGGCAATGGCTGTGCATGGAACAGCTGACCATCGTCATTCAACGGTTTCTGCTCCATGGACAGCCATCGTCCAGCAATAAGGCTGTAGGTATGGAGACGATCATCTGAAGATCGAAACTGGTCGCCTTATAATAATTTTGCCTTTCGGTCTACCCTGCTATAATTAATTTCAGAGACATAATGGAAAGATTTACGTAATAGTAGCACATATCGTATTAAAATCAACTTGAGTACTATACTCGGGTTTTTATGCAAATATATTAAAAGTATGTATTTACACTTCTCTATGTCTAATAATCGTTCTGTCCTATGAGCCTTTGTTCCGGAAAATGCCTCAATTATCTGTGTCTTCATAGACTTTTGTTTTAGTAATTCTTGCAGATAAATGACCTTGATGATGGTAGAGAAGGCACATCTTCGTATTTTAATACGGGTTTTATTCGGTTTTAGCAGCTCGACCTGGTGTACTTAACTTCTTCTTAGTAGTGATGCATAATTAGAAAGGTTACTTTTTATTTATTGCGAAATATGCCGTTGACGTCAACACGCCTGGACAAGTAATTTTTACCGCCACCGCTTTACAGCGCCGACGTATTGACTGCAGAGAATCTGAGAGTACAGGGATGTTTGCGCGTGCTGTGCAGGTGGCGTGGGTGCAGCAGCAGCACGAAAAGCGTCGCCGGAAGCGAGACTACACGGAGGCGCGCTTCGGCGGCGGCTTCGCTGATCTGCCGTCGTTCCTGGGCGCCCGCTCGCAAGCGCAGGCGCAGGCGCAGACGCAGCACCGCCAGCACTACCGCGGCATCGGCGTGCAGAGCCTCTTCCCGGACCCCCTCTACAAGGAGCAGTGGTACCTGGTGAGTGCGCTGTGTGGAACTCACTGACTGTTCAATTAAAGCGCAACTGGACACATGACTTCACGTTGTAGTTCAACGAAAATAATATTCCGTTACCACACAGTCTGACGCCTTCCAATGCATCCGAGATGTAAATAAGTGCATTCCCGTATGCGTAGTGACAAGTGAATGATGATGTGGTCTTCAGTCCGAGGAATGGTTGGATTCATTTCGCCACCTTAGCCGAATCTTCTGAGAGCCTCGTCATCCTTGCATCGCTACTGCATCCTGCATCCATTTAAACAAGCTTCCTGTAGTCACATTTATGGACCCCCTCTAAATTTTTACACTCAAACCTCTTTCCATTACCAAATTAACTATTACTTGATGGCTCAGAGTATGTCCCCTCAATCGATCCCTTCTTTTAGTCATATTGTGCCACGAATTTTTCTTTCTTACCAATCCATTCCAAATCAGTACATCTTTATTACACTGTACAGTCGGATTTATGTCACCAACTGTCATAAATCTGAATAACCACCTTTCGCAAGGCGGTCCGCTGCGAGACGTGCTGGAAGAGAGTCGATGAGGTTGTGGAAGGTGTCGAAAGGTATGTGGAGCTATGCCGACTCCAGTGCCATGGCCAGCTGCTCTAGGTTTCTCTGTTGAGCGTCCGTAACGCGAACAGCACAATCGAGGTGGTGCCACAGACACAGCGAGCTGTGTGTCACCGTGCATTGTCTTACTGGTAGTTGCCACCGCGCCAAGGAAAAACAAACTGCGTGTACGGGTGGACATGGCACCTAAGGATGGATTAACAGAAATATCCATCTATTGTGCCTCCCATATTGACTAGATCACCCACGGAATGCTGTCCAGGAACTTCCTGCGCGATTGTTCCAGGGTGTTTGCTTTCAGCTGTTTACGGGTGTACACGACAACAGCCATGTGTCCGATGGAGCAAAACATGTGATTGATCTGAAGAGGTCGCCTATAGCCACTCAGTGGTATTGGTGTGCAAATTCCAGCCTTCCATGGGTGCATGGACCAGGCGCCTGCCTCTGATTCCCATACATGGCAACGTTCGCTGAACGGTAGTTGAGGAAACGAGGTTCCTAACCCCATTGGTTAATCTGAACGGTCAGTTGCTCAACAGTTCTACATCTATTCGCCCGTAGATATTTCCACAGCCGTCGTTCACCCCTGTCATCTATGGCCCGTGGTACGCCACAGTTGCCTAGGAGCCGGTTTTGGATAACGCCATTTTGCCGTCTCTGAAATGTTTCTACCCTTGGCCCGAAGCCCAATATCATGCCCTTTTGGACGTCAGATAAATGGCTCCGTTACGACAACGACTGCACTATTTACCGTGTCCTCCCGACACACTTCATGTACACTGGTGTCCAAAATTAAAGCAACAAACTGCTATTTTCTATCCCATGTTTAACTCAAGATATAATCATACAAACTGTCACCAGATGTCCGCACAATCGTGTTCTACATGGAAGATGCCAGCCCGGTCAACGGACAATCAAGCAAACGATGACGACAGGGCACATACCAAATGAGGTAGTGTTTGCCGGGTAGGCCCACATCCACAGTCGCTGTGTAGTCACAGTGCAGAATATCGCAGAGAAGATGCCTACTAGATTCTTTGCGGTGAAGAGCCATAGAAAGAAAGGAACCAAGACTGTCGCAAACTGACTTTGCCCGATGGCTTAATGTGAATCATTCTCTTGTTTCTCGGATATGGTGACAGATTGTAGAGACCGAAACTGTTTCCCGAAGACCAGGGTAGGGCCAACCACGTGTGACTTAGAAGAGAGGAACGTTATTGTGCTGTACGGGCATGAATTACCGCCTTACTACTGCACGGCAACTGGCATGTGTGGTCGAAGCATCCACTGGACGTGTTGTACCGAGGCAGACGGTGTACACAATGCTTCGGCAGAGTGGCCTTTATTGTCGGAGAGATTCTGTACGTGTACGTCTGACCCTTCTTCACAGAAGGGAACAGCTAGAGTGGAGTCCTCAACATGCCACCTGGACGGTGGAACAGTGGGTCAATGTTGTTCTGACAGATAAGACCCACATTCGTCTGCAGAGGTATTCTCGATGGATTGGCATCTGTAAGAAACCTGGAACACGATTTCGGGACCCAAAGAGACCGATATTGAGGAGGATACCTAATGGTGTGGGTAGGGATTATGAATACCACTTGAACCCCTCTTCATGAAATTGTACGGGTGAATCGGCAAGTCTTAAGTGCTGTCAGGTATCATAACGAGATCTTGGAATCTCATTTGCGGTTCTCCTAGGAGCTGTGGGCCCAGACATTGTATTGCTGGACGATAATGTTCGACCTCATAGTGCGCAGGTGGCTGATGTTTTCTTGGAAACGGAAGATACTGCACGCATAGCGTGGCCTGCTTGCCCTCCCGATTTGAATCCTATAGATCATATCTGGGATGCACTAGGGGTACGGCTGCATCACGTCAGCACCCACCAAACACTCTTAACGACTGCAAGCAGCTGTGCGGGAAAAATAGGCGTTATTGCCTCAAGATGGGACGGATAACGCCATTCACAGCTTGTCCCACCGTTGTTAGGCCTGTCTTGCAGTCAGAGGTGGTGACACCCCATACTGAGCACATTAACCTGTTCTCAGAATGTGTTTGCAAATCTGTTAAGTTGCAGAAAACGAAGAACACTTTTGTCTACCGTTATGCATGTTACAATTGTTTACGATCCGTATTCATTACACCGTTTCTATTTTCGTATCACCGGTTCATATTGCTTTCTGTCAAAATACAGGCAATCTTGCAAAATTTCCGTTTGTTGCTTTAGTTTTGGACACTAGTGTACTTTCCACTGTTAGTGTTTGCCACTTGCCGTCTGTGAGTGGTTATTGCACATTGACGTCGAACACGGCGGTGTTTACATTAATGTGACTGGACCGTGTACTCACCTTATCTGTCCATCTAATCTACAGCGTTCTCCGCAGCTCCACTTCCTGTTCAAATAGTTCAAACTGCTCTGAGCACTATGGGACTTAACAGCTGAGGTCATCAGTCCCCTAGACTTAGAACTACTTAAACCTAACTAACCTAAAGACATCACATACATCCATGCCCGAGGCGGGATTCGAACCTGCGACTGTAGCAGCAGCGCGGTTCCGGACTGAAGCGCCTAGAACCGCACGGCCACAACGGCCGGTAGTGCACTATTCACTATAAATATTACTACCAAAGAACGCCCAGCACCCAGTTAGTGCTGTAAACTGATGATACCGTTGCAGTTCAAATATTTGAAAAACTTACAAGCAAGCAGTCTCAGAAATTTGATAACATGATTAGAACATAGCGATCGCTGTAGCGTATATTAATGAGAATGGAACTGTACTTACCTGCAAGGTTCGAAACAAAGTATGTCGACACAGCACAACTACTGTGTCTATACCGACAGCAGAGAGTTTATAGCGAAGGACGAAACAAATGACAGTACCCATGTCACACTCATAAAACATCAAGCAACTGGCCGAAATGATGCATTTGTATTAATTGTTGCTAAGAAGCTTGTAGTTGCAATGGCTTACGGGCGTAGTCGTTTCGATAGAAGTCTTAAGCTGATGTACGATTTCAGACCGATAATCACTTTTTTTCTGGCCTCTATCGACCTTAGGTTTCAATACATCGTACTAATAAGCTAACAGTATTGTAGCCATTCTATTACCATGTTAACTGCACCCCGTGATTACGATAATACACAGGGAACACCCACTTCATTCCATTTGTAACTAAACTGCTGTCAGTTGAAATTGGAACGCCATGAAGGCAGTGTGCAACGAACGTCAAACTGTGATGAAGTACTATATTCGTCATATTTGGATAAGCGAATGACAAGCACTCAAAGTAGGTAGGAGTAAAGTCATTTACATTCTGTAAATAAAGGTTATGCAGCGGGTTTCTCATTCAGAAACTGCATTAGAATGTTGTTTGTAACAACATCGTCTTCTGTGTCGAGTAAGTTAGAGAGACGAGACGCAATTTAGCATTCCGCGTTGTTGCCTTAGTAGGAATCACAGGACTATCATACGAATATAGAATTAATGGATTCAGGAGGGCCATACTGAACGCCATGCAGAACCTTCAACGGCCGCACTAGACTAGCGCCCGAGAGGACAATGTGCAGGACCGTACAGCAGCGTCACGTAACTTCATTTGCGAAGTAGGTTTGTTTGAAACAATGTAACTACCTGTATGGATAGTACGACGACGTCTAGAGCGCCACTGACTGTCAGCACGGTTTTTGCTGCATGCCCTGACGAAGCAGCAGAGGATCGCGCCGATTGTGAGCTCAAAGCCCACACTGGACTCAGAAGTGGCAAAACGTCGTCTTTTCATATGAATCCTAGTTGAGCATCGCGCTGAAGGTCCCCTGTGCGGAGCGTCTGAGAAAAAAAACTTTGCCTGATTGGAGTTGACATACTGCCCTACTGGTCCATCAACTGACATGATGGAACGGGCTATCGTTCGGCCCGCAACAAGGTCACCTCTGGTTCTCATAGCAGTTTATTTCGAAAGGCTGCGTCACATTACTGACTTCTATGGCCGGTGACATATGGCCTGTCTTAGAGGGCTATGTGATGTTACCTTTCGACTAGATGACTCAAGACAGTATGTCAACATTTTGTCCTGATCCTCTTTCATATATAGCGTATTGAGCTTTTGCCGTGGCCAGCACGTTTTCTACGCATCTCGCCAAATTAAAAATGTGGTCGCAGGTTGCCGAAAGACTGACACCAACCACTTTCCAGCGTCTAGGATTTATCCTCTCTGTCAGAATTGAACCAGTGTGGAGTGACATACCTGCATCTGTCATCCAAACTTATTAGGTCTTGATGTTCAACTGCAATCATTGTTGCTGCGAGAAATGAACTGAATTTCTTACTCTGTATACCCCCAAATCACCTACAAATCTGATCAACTGGAATACACATAAACAGTAAGTTGTTGTTTCTTGTTTTAATTTGTGGTATGCTCCGATGGGACCAAACTGCTGAGGTCATGGGTCCCTAGGCTTACACACTACTTAATCTAACTTAAACTAACTGATGGTAAGGAGAACACACACACATATACTGCACGAACCGTGAGAAGGCGCTCGCGACCGCGCGGCTACCCCGCGCAGCGAAGTTTTGTTATTTGCTATCGACATTGGTGTTGAAATTTCAATGGGTAGCAACGTAATAATATGATTCAGTTCGTGATTACTTAACGTGTATAGACGCATTGAACTCTAGTAAGCTACCGGAAGCTCACAAGGATGGCTGCGACGAGAAAGCTGCAGTATTGACTAAGGCCATTGGACTTAAATCGTCTGCCACCTCGTCGTGAGATTGCTTAGAGCGGATGATAAACACCAGTCCAGCCACACTTACGTGTTAAAAGGTTTATTTGCTGCCATCTCCCTGGCGCAGAGAAAGTAACATAGAGTGCTGGTGAGGACAGCGCACGAGATAGCAGCCAACAGAAAGGAGCGTGACGGCTTTGCGCGACATTTATTTTGCGGTCGTACTATAATGCCACCGTCGTTCGCGGAAAAATGCTTTCATCGGTTGGCGACCGTGTGAAGAGTCCGCAGACTTACTTCCGGACGTGGCGCGATGATAACGAGCGCCCTCCAAAAGCCGTGAACGCGGCCATGCCGCTATCTTTATATCTGGACCGTACCGCCGGCGCTGTCGTCCGCCGAGAAAATAAAAGGAAGGGTGCGTCGCGACGCTCTGCTGGGCCGTTTCCCGCTCTGCCGGGCCGTTCGTCACCAGACGACCGCTATTGCTGGTTGCCCGTCGCTGCTTTACGCCTTTCGGCCCACCGTTTGATTTGCTGCCGTCGCTTCCCCTCCGTTAGGTTTAAGCGCCTCTGGATGATGGCCGTCCGGACACGGCGTCCGCTATTCGTTTCTCGCTGCTTCAGCTGCTCTAAACGGTGCAGGACACCAGCAGTAGGCAAGCTGCGCCGATGATGGACGCTCTCTCTCTCTCTCTCTCTCTCTCTCTCTCTCTCTCTCTCCCTCCCTCTCTCTCCCCCTCCCTCCCTCCCTCCCTCTCCCTCTCCATCTCCCTGCATTCGTCCCACTACCCCTCTATCTCGTTCACTTCTTTCCTCCCTCCCCGCCCATCTCTCGTCCCACCGCCCCCCCCCCCCCCCCACTAATTCTAGGAGTGTCTCGTATACCATTCCGTTGATTCGAGGCGCTGAGTTCAATTTTTTTTTAAATTTCTCTATTTTCAATCCGTTTGATACGATTTTGTTTCTCGACATGTCCCGTCTAGTTATTAGTCTTGATACTATCCTCCACCAGTTGCGTATCCTCTCCTTTAATAGAATCTGAATAACTGAATACTTCTCTTGGTTCATAACCCAAAGAGGCAGGCCAGAGTGTTCAGAAGACGATGAAACGTTGTATTCCTTCAGATGTAACAAAATTTTATTATTATTACAGGATTAATCAATACAAATATCAGTTAATAACATCATCTTGTTGTATTCCTGTTATCCTCCGCTAAGCCTGTTTGTCCAGTTCATCTTCCTAGTCGATGCTGCGATGGTCCATTACTCCATTCATGTGGTCTTTCCAAGAACGTCGTGGTCTTCCGCGCTTACGTCTGACGGGTGGTTTCCATTCATAAACCTTCTTTGGCCACAGATGATCTGGCATTCTCATCACGTTCGCACAATTTTAATGATTTTCTTTCCATTCTATCTGTCACTGTATCATTTGCCTTCATTCTGTCTCTTATTTCATCTACATACATACTCCGCAATCCACCATACGGTGCGTGGAGGAGGGAACCTCGTACCACAACTAGCATCTTCTCTCCCTGTTCCACTCCCAAACAGAACGAGGGAAAAATGACTGCCTATATGTCTCTGTACGAGCCCTAATCTCTCTTACGTTTGTGGTCTTTCCGTGAAATATAAGTTGGCGGCAGTAAAATTGTACTGCAGTCAGCCTCAAATGCTGGTTCTCTAAATTTCCTCAGTAGCGATTCACGAAAAGAACGCCTCCTTTCCTCCAGAGACTCCCGCCCGAGTTCCTGAAGCATTTCCGTAACACTCGCGTGATGATCAAACCTACCAGTAACAAATCTAGCAGCCCGCCTCTGAAATGCTTCTATGTCCTCCCTCAATCAAACCTGATAGGGATCCCAAACGCTCGAGCAGTACTCACGAATAGGTCGTATTAGTGTTTTATAAGCGGTCTCCATTACAGATGAACCACATCTTCCTAAAATTCTACCAATGAACCGAAGAAGACTATCCGCCTTCCCCACAACTGCCATTACATGCTTGTCCTACTTCATATCGCTCTGCAATGTTACGCCCAAATATTTAATCGACGTGACTGTGTCAAGCGCTACATTACTAATGGAGTATTCAAACATTACAGGATTCCTGTTCCTATTCATCTGCATTAATTTACATTTATCTATATTTAGAGTTAGCTGCCATTCTGTACACCAATCACAAATCCTGTCCAAGTCATCTTGTATCCCCCTACAGTCACTCAACGACGATACCTTCCCGTACACCACAGCATCATCAGGAAACAGCCGCACATTGCGATCCACCGTATCCAAAAGATCATTTATGTAGATAGGAAACAACAGATGACCTACCAAACTTCCCTGGGGCACTCCAATGACACCCTCACCTCCGATTAACACTCACCATCGAGGACAACGCACTGGGTTCTGTTACTTAAGAAGTTTTCGAGCAACTCCCATATTTGGGAACCAATCCCGTATGCTCGTACTTTAGTTAGGAGTCTGCAGTGGGGCACCGAGTCGATTCTTGAAATCCTGGCACTCCTACGCAGATAATTTCCACAGCTATTAGTCGTTTTTGAGGTCCGCATTTAAGAGCCATAGTTATGATCCAACCATTACCTTACCTATTCTTTTCTTATTGCTGTTGGAAATATTCTTTACCACCAAAAAGTATTCGTACACCATAACACTGCCCTGCTTTGCTGTAGTCTATATTTTACTTATGTTTGGCCCAATCCATTTTTATGAATATGTGCACCGAGATATTTAAATTTCTCTACGTGTCTCATAACCGCCTTGTCATTGATGTGTACTTCAAATTTAGCATCTCTATCCACCACCAGATACTCTGTTCCTGTTAGACTCATCTGTAGTCCCCATCTGTTGTATTGCCGATACATTATCATGAACTCAAGGTCATAATCATCTTCTGCTATAATACCTTGAACGTCAGCAAAACTTAATGAAAATATCTGTCCATCGTTGACAGTGATTCCCATTCCACTGCAGCTGCTCTTCCAATTTCGGAGAGCCAATTCTACATATAAAGTGAACAAGGTGGGTGACATACTGTAGCTTTGTCGCAAACCTTTACTGACATTAATAGGTTTTGATAACTTTGAACTTCGTTTCATCTGTACCACATTATCTCTGTACATTTCAATAATAATCTGTAAAAGGTGATCACCCATACCTATATCTGTCATAGCTTCCGACAGCTTAGATCTAGGGACTATAACGTAAGCTTCTGCTAAATCTACAGTGTGCAGTTCCTTCCCTACTGCTATAAATTTCCTCATTAGTTGTTGTAAAATAAATAGGTTATCTGTACGTGATCTGTTCTGCTTAAACTCCGTCTGGTCTTCCCCAATATGGTGGCCAATATTTTGTCTAATTTTTTCAAACATTATCTTGCTGAAGAAGCGGCTCATTGTGCAGTTGGCACTAATGCCTCTATAGCAGTTTGTGTCTCTTCTATTCCCTTCCTTGAAGATAGAAACCATATATGCCTTTTTCCATTCTGAGGGAATTTCAATCCTTTTGCAACAGTTGTTCATCAGGCAGGTTATTCGTTTCTTCAGATATCTTCCTCCAGCTTTCAATAATTCAACAGGAATGTTTCCTGGACCAGGTGATCGGCCATTCTTCATTTTAATTCATGCACAATTTGCTTCCTCTATTGTTACGTCCATATTTTGATCAGTTACTTCCCTCTTCTCATCATTCACTAGCCTGTAATATGGCCTATCTTCAGTTAAAAGGTGTGTATAATGCTTATTCCATTTCTTTAAGGCAATTAGGTTGTCTACTGCTTTTTTCACTTGTGTTTCCTTCATACTGGTAATTGTCCTCCACATTTCTGTTGTTTCTGATCCACCTATTAGACCCTCAGTTTTAATTCATTTGTTCCCACATCTTGTTCTTTTCTAATTTGTGTTTCTTAATTCGTAATTTGTTGTCTGGTAGTTTTGCGTGTCATGTAGGGATTTAGTTGATTACAATTTTTTGTAGAGATTTTTCTTTTCCCTAATCAACGTCTTCAGGTTATCAGACATGCATGGAGGATCCCGTTTACCTAGACTCGTACTCTCTGTCCCTAGTACCTCTAGAGCAGTTTTTCTAATTGCTGTTTTTAATATTTTCATATTCTACTTCAACATTGTAATCTTCTGGAATCGCTTTCAGTTTATTTTGTAATTTACGTTGAAATAAATCCTTGATGCTGAACTTTTTCAGGGGAAAGAGCTTATACCTTGCCTGCTCTAATTTATCATGATAGCTGTGGTCAGCCACTTGTCCAGTTAATGATTTTCTCCTAAATGGATATGTCAACTTTACTAACACTGAGTAGTGATCAGACCCACAATTGGCTCCCCGCATGACTCTGCAGTCTTGAACTACCATTTTTTGCCGTTGCTTGGTAATGATGTAATCAGTTATTGATTTCTGCTGTAATGATGGTCTCTCTCACGTATATCTGTGGATATATTTACGTGAATAGTGTGTGTTAAGAATTTTCAATTCATATTGGTTACAAAATTCGACAAGATTTTCTCCAGAACTATTAATGATAGTTTCTCCATATTTGATGTTCTTTGAAGATTCTTTGTGATAGGCCTAATATAAATGACCACACATCATACGAAAATTCCTTCGTAAAAAATCTTACATCTTCCTTAAGATGAACCTCATTCCAGTTTCTATTAATCATTTCCAGTACGTCTTAGGTGTTGTGCAGGACTTATTCTTTTCGTTCTTCTGAAACAATGACACGTCGGCTTGATAAAATACGATCGGTGACAGATTCTTTAACATCGAAAGATACCACATTAAAAGTATTCTATCCGTAATGGAAGCAGTTGAACTTCGTGACCACCTTCATAGGATGTAGAATAGTAACAACTGTACGTCACAGTACGTGAGTTCATCTAACATATGATCGGTTTCGGGCTTGTGCCCATTTCATGTGGTTTAGATTCATGGACATGTTACCATACTCAGTGCTTGAGAGCACTGTTTCAATAAAAAAAAAATGTAATGACGACTTGTTGTGGTCTTCAGTCATCACTGGTTTGATGCAGCTCTCCATACTACTCTATCCAGTGCAAGCTTTTTCATTTCCGAGTAACTACTGCAACCGACATCTTTCTGATTCTGCTTACTGTATTCATCTCTTGGTGGTCTCCTAAGATTTTTACCGTCCACGCTTCCATCCAATACTAAATTGGTAATCCCTTGATGCCTCACAACGTGTCCTGCCAACCTTTGCCTTCTTCTAGTCAGGTTGTGCCACAAACTTCTTTTCTCCCCAATTCTATTCAATACCTCCTCATTAGTTACGTGACCTACCCATCTGATCTTCAGCGTCCTTCTACAGCACCACATTACGAAAGCTTCCATTCCATTCTTGTCTAAATTATTTATCGTCATGTTTCACTACCATACATGGCTACACTCCATACAAATACGTCCAGAAAGGACTTCCTGATACTTAAATCTATACTCGATGTTAAATTTTTTATCTTCTTCAGTAACGTTTTCCTTGCCGTAGCCAGTCTACGTTTTGTATCCTCTCTACTTCGACCATCATCAGTTTTTTTGCTCCCCAAACAGCAACACAGACACACTACTTTGTGTGTCTCATTTCTTAATCGAATTCCCGCAGCATCACCTGACGTAATTCGACTACATTCAATCATCCTCTTTTTGCTTTTATTCTTGATCGTCTCTTATCCTTTCAAGACACTGTCTATTCCGTTCAACTGCTCTGCCAGCTCCTTTGCTGTGTCTGACAGAATTAAAATGTCATCGGCAAACCTCAAAGTTTTTATTTCTTCACCTTGGATTTTAGTACCTACTCCGAACTTTTCCTTTTTTTTTTTTTTTTTTTTTTTTTTTTTTTTTTTTTTTTTTTTTTTTTTTTTTTTTTTTTTTTTTTTTTTTACTGCTTGCTCAATATACAGATTGAAAATACATCGGGGTAGGCTACAACTCTAACTCCCTTCCCAACAACTGCTTCCCTTTTATGCCCCTCGGCTCTTGTAACTGCCAACTGGTTTCTGTACAAATTGTAAGTAGCCTTTCGCTCCCTGTAGTTTACCCCCTGCCACCTTCAGAATTGGTAAGGGAGTATTCCACTTAACATTGTCAAAAGCTTTCTCTAAGTCTACAAATGCTAGAAACGTAGGTTTGCCTTTCCTTGACCGATCTTGTAACGTAAGTCGTGGGGTCAGTATTGCCTCGCGTGTTCCAACATTTCTACGGAATCCAAACTGATCTTTCCATTCGTCTGTAAAGAATTCGTGTTGGTATTTTGCAGCCGTGACTTCTTCCATTGATAGTTAGGTTATTTTCACGCCTGTCAACACCTGTTCTTTGGCACTGGCATTACTACATTCTTCTTGAAGTTAGAGGCTATTTCGCCTGTCTCATACATCTTGCTCACCAAATGGAAGAGTTTTGTCATGGCTGACTCTCCCAAGTCTATCAGAATGGAATGTTGTCTACTCCTGGGGCCTTGTTTCGCCTTAGGTCTTTCAGTGCTCTGTCAAATTCTTCACGCAGTATCATATCTCCCATTTCACCTTCATCTACGTTCTCTTCCATTTCCATAATAATGCCCTAAAGCACATCGCCCTTGTATAGGTCCTCTAAGTACTCCTTCCACCTTTCTGCTTTACCTTGTTGGCTTAGGAATGGTTTTCCGTCTGAGCTCTTGATATTCATACACATGGTTCTCTTCTCTCCAAATGCCTCTTTAATTTTCCTGTAGGCAGTATCTATGTTACCCTAGTGATACATGCCCCTCCATCTTTACATTTGTCCGCTAGGAATCCTTGCTTAGCTATTTTGCGCTTCCTGTCGCTCTCATTTGTAGTCCTTTTCGCCTGCTTCATTTACTTCATTTACTACATTTATGTATTTTCTCCTTTCATCAGTTAAATCCAAGATCTCTTCTCTTACCGAAGAATTTCTACTAGGCCTCGTCTTTTTAACTACTAGATCGTCTGCTGCCTTCACTACATCACCTCTCAAAGCTACTCATTCTTCTTCTACTACTGAATTTCTTTCCCCTGTTCTCGTCAATCGTTGCCTAATGCTCTCTCTGAAACACTCTACAACCTCTGCTTCTTCCAGTTTACCCAGGTCCCATCTGCTAAAATTCCTACCTTTTTACAGTTTCTTGAGTTTTAATCTGCAGTTAAAAAGCAATAAATTGTGGTCAGAGTCCACATGTACAATTTAAAACCTGTTTCCTAAATTTCTGTCTTACAATTATATAATCTGTCTGAAACCTGCCATTGTCTCCAGGCCTCTTCCACGTTTACAACCGTCTTTAAAGATCCTTAAACCAAGTAATAGCTATGATTAAGTTATGTTTCGTGCAAAATTCTACCAGGCGGTTTCCTCTTTCATTCCTTCCCCAGTCCATGTTCATCTACTACTTTCCCTTCTCTCCCTTTTCCTGCTATCGAGTTTGAGTACCCCACGACTATTAAATTTTCGTCTCCCTTAACAATCTGAATAATTTCTTTTATCTCATCATACATTTCGTCAATCTCTTCATCTGCGGAAAGAGTTGGCATATAAACTTGTTCTGCTGTGGTGGGCTTGGGGTTCGTGTCTATTGTCATACGATAATACATTCACTATGCTGTTCGCAGTAGCTTACCCACGCTCCTATTTTTTTTATTCATTATTAAAACCTACTCCTGCATTACCCTTACTTCACTTTGTATTTATAACCCTGTACTCATCTGACCAGAAGTCTTGTTCCTCCTGCCACCAAGCTTCAATAATTTCCAGGGTTGTTGTTGTTGTGGTCTTCAGTCCTGAGACTGGTTTGATGCAGCTCTCCATGCTACTCTATCCTGTGCAAGCTTTTTCATCTCCCAGTACCTACTGCAACCTACATCCTTCTGAATCTGCTTAGTGTATTCATCTCTCGGTCTCCCTCTACGATTTTTACCCTCCACGCTGCCCTCCAATACTAAATTGGTGATCCCTTGATGCCTCAGAACATGTCCTACCAACCGATCCCTTCTTCTGGTCAAGTTGTGCCACAAACTTCTCTTCTCCCCAATCCTATTCAATACTTCCTCATTAGTTATGTGATCTACCCATCTAATCTTCAGCATTCTTCTGTAGCACCACATTTCGAAAGCTTCTATTCTCTTCTTGTCCAAACTATTTATCGTCCATGTTTCACTTCCATACATGGCTACACTCCATACGAATACTTTCAGAAATGACTTCCTGACACTTAAATCAATACTGGATGTTAACAAATTTCTCTTCTTCAGAAACGCTTTCCTTGCCATTGCCAGCCTACATTTTATATCCTCTCTACTTCGACCATTATCAGTTATTTTGCTCCCCAAATAGCAAAACTCCTTTACTACTTTAAGTGCCTCATTTCCTAATCTAATTCCCTCAGCATCACCCGACTTAATTAGGCTACATTTCCAGGGTATCTAATTTTAACATATCCTCAACGATTAAGCGATATGACATTCCACGCTGCGATCGGTAGAACGCCAGTTTTCTCCCTTCTGATAACGATGTCCTGCTGAGTAGTCGCCGCCCGGAGATGGTGACGGTGACTGTGGTGGTGTGTCATCTCGAGGCAGGTGAAAATCCGGGACCCCTTGCTCTCGGGAAGCGAGAACTCGACCACGAGTTGCGGACAGGAGATGCGAATGGGGGACTATTTTACCTCCGGAATATTTTACCCAAGAGGACGCCACATCATTTAACCATACAGTAAAGCTGCATGCCCTCGGGAAAAATTAAGGCTGTAGTTTCCCCTCGCTTTTCGCCGTTCGCAGTACCAGCACAGCAAGTCCATTTTGGTTAATGTTACAAAGCAAGATCAGTAAGTCATCTAGACTGTTGCCCCTGCAACTACTGAAAAGGCTGCTGCCCCTCTTCAGGAGACAGACGTTTGTCTGGCCACCCCTCCGATGTGGCTGCACATACGGTGGCCGTCTGTATTGCTGAGGCACAAAAGGCTCCCCACCAACGGCAAGGTGCTGGGTGGGGGTGAGGTGACTAAACAGAGACATATCAAACATTTGGTAGTGGCTAAAAGACACGTGTTTAAAATATTGTAGTACTTATTCACATTGAATACAGCCCGTCTTCCGGCTGAATGATTTTGATAAATCCGCTTACGCAATAAATTTGAAAGAACATGAGCTCACAGCCACAGCCATTAAAGATAACCCGCAGGTACCAAACACTGTCACCAACGGAAAGATTATGAATGTTCGTGAAGAGCTCGAAATCTACATCCACAGCTCCAGTCACCACACACAGTTCTCAACGAACAAGTATACCTTTCAGAGAAGTCGCTTCTATGCATCTTCAATGGAATATTTTAAAAACTAAAAAATGTAACTCGTGGCATCCTCACAACTAGCAGTTTCTTGAAGAAAGTCTCGTAAAACACCCTTTGTACAAGTTACTTGCTTGTTTTGAACATTTCTTTAATGTCTATATTCACTTTGTGAAGTGTAATACATACATCCCATAGAATGTTGACCTCTTCACCTCCCGGACACTCCTCTGTCACTCTCCGGATGCGCTTGGTGAATCACTGGCGGCAAATATTTTTCCTGTCGTAATTGTTAACACCATTTTTTCAAATGAGCTTACCGAAGACAGAACTTACCACCTCACAATCAAGTGGTTCCTTGTTAGTACTTCTGTGAGAAATATTAAAATTGTAGTCATTGCACGTCTTTCCTAACCAATGAATTGCACATCGTCCTCGCTTTCTTGTAAAACATTTGGGCTTTACAATCATACAACCATCTAAAATACGTGAGAAACCCCATTTTCACTTGCACAATCGCAGTATCACACATTAAAGTTAAGCGTGTAATTCCATTCACAGATCTGCATGGACGATAACATGTAAAAATAATGCAGCTGATGTAAGGCAATGGCTTTACACATTCTATTTCTTCCTGGGAAATCAACGATAAAACTGCGAAACGTATACATGATATTTCCATCCGCTCAAAAATAACACAGTTAAATTATTAGCCGTAAGTAGTGGGATGGAAAATACGGATTACTGTGCTCAGGTGTTCAACTGAGTTTCTTGGCTCTGCAGAGTAAGATCTGTACAGTTATTTTATTATTAATAGTTTTTTGTTGATCAAACAAACACTCGCCCAGCAGGTAATGTCTAATTGCATGTGTTGCAGAATGGTGGTGCTAAGGACGGCTTCGATATGAACGTGGCTCCGGCGTGGCAGAAGGGCTACACCGGCAAAGGGGTCGTCGTTTCCATCCTCGATGACGGGATCCAAACCAACCACCCTGATCTCGCCCTCAACTACGTAAGTACCGTGGTCTTCGTGACTGGCTTCGAGACTACTGTAACTCAACACGGCACATTATGAGCCGTGTAAAGAATTTTAACTGTAGTAAGCAAGCTCACCGCACTAAACATCAGCCACCGCCTAAAAGGGCGCATTGGAGCGATGAAAGTATTTTTGAAGTGGTACCAGGCAGTCACGTGACGCTCCACTGCTTACGTAAGCCAAGGTTGTTAACACAACTCTTTCAAATAGTCTTACTGAAGACTGAATTTGCCACCTCACACTCAAGTGGTTCCTTGTTAGTATTTATGTGAGAAATATTAAAATTGTAGTCATATAATCTTGCTTGCTTGTATGGAATTAGCGCAGTAAGGTGTGGAGACGTGACAGAGTGACAAAGACGAGCTGTCATGTCTGAACGTGCTCGTGACCATGCAGTGAATGAAGCTTCCCGATCTATTGGTGTTTCAACTCGGACTGACCGGGGTTTGTACTAGGACTGTTGCATCGCTCACAGCCAGGTAAAAACTGCCTAAGAACGGCAGTCGTAAGAAGATACAAACAGACAGTTGCCGGAGAGGAGTATCTCGTGTTGTGACTGACAGTCTGATGATAGAAACCCTACAGACATTACTGTTTCTAAACAATCCATTCCCATAGTCTAATTAAACATCATGTTAGTTAACTGACTAAAATTATTTCTTCGACGTTTCTGTCGAAAGCAGTAGGCACAGAATTGTTTATAGTTAATTTCATCGGACAAGGATTGTAGACACACACCGCTTATGCTAATTATTGTAGAAATCAGAAGGTAAAAATTTCTACGCATCTTTCATCGCTTGATGTCGAAGTACACGTTATTGTTCGTCGTCCTGTAGTAAAACGGGGTTCGCGGTGAGAGGGGGCCAGGATTTGTCATGATTCAGAACAAAATCTAACTTTCTGGAATCTATCTTTCGACATAATCCAGTCATCACACAATTAGGTTAATAAAGAAGTAATGTTCATTTCAGAAATAATGTAAGTGCTAAACTGGAAATATTCTTGATTGAAACACTGCAAAGCACCATCTTTTATATATTACACGTAGTTAACTGATACCAGCTTGAGTGCGAACGCTTGATGTATAACGACATAACATTATAAATGCATTTTGTATGGGTGTAGTGGAGACAGTTTCCAGTCTGGGCTCCACATGTCTGTTGTAAGTTGACTTCAATCTCCACCAACTCAAATATTTTAAAATTTCGTTAACAGAACGAAGACTGTGATCCCAGATTGGTATTGGGGGCGGCGGAATAGAGGATATGGGCCGACTGAATTTCACTAGATGCAATTGGCAATATGCGATATGTTAGTCGCTGTATGGTGTATGATTGATTTAAAAAAAAAAAAAAAAAAAAAAAAAAAAACCTCTGACTTCTTTTCTGGATGATGCAGATTCCACGCATACAATAAGTAAGAACGGACGTTACAAAATAATAATGAAATCACTCCAGTGATTCCATCTTCCCTGCTAGAAATGCTGAAAAATAAAACTGATAATACAATGAATAATGAAACAAGCATGTGGACTGGATTATTAATAATAAAACAGCACTTAAAAAAACTCAAACCAAGTTAGTATACTGTGAAAACACAACTACAGCCCACGATGCTTATATTCTGGAGGTTGAAAGCAGAAAGAAAAGTGCGAACCGTCAGACCTCTCCTACCTAGTTTGAAAACATATTTTGAAGTCTGCCCCCTTCTTTTATTATACAGATAAAACAGGTGTGAACATCGACTCTTTCGTCGCGAACACGTTCACACCAATTTGTAGACGGAATATAGTTTTTTTTAGAAAGGAGTATTACAGTATCCACAATAAACATTTTATACCGACTCTCTTCATCCTAACTATGTGGACATCACAAAGTAAAATAAAGTTATTACGTTTCAATAGTTCACGAAGTTTCTCAAATATCGATACAATTCAACTGCGATAACTTTTGAGTAGAAAATAATATTTGAATGGCAAGTCCATTTTGTAAAACATAAATTGTTTGTTAATATTTCAAATGTATCTTCTATAACGAATTTTAATACTTCATATTTGGCAAGAATAATTTTATCTTCTGACAGCTGGCATAGAAAACAAGACTAATCACATAAGATAATTAATACGTTCAGTAAATAGGCGAAGAATCGGATATTCAAAAATCTAATGGAAAAATATCCTAAACCAATTAAAAAAAACTGCCATACATCATAATGGATCCGCAAACTCGCACAGTAAAGATACGTTTAGCAAATGCTACGAAATATGGTTAGAATATGACGGGTTTCGAGAGGTTCACATGGCAACTCTGTCATCTGCTACTGCACAGGTGTCATACAAGTAAAGGGTAGTTTCATGCTGTCAGTTAATGGGGGTTCGTCTGAACCAGCCTCCTAGTTATCATTGCGAAGGGAACTGCATGCATTGGACAATTGGAGCAGGTTACCTCCCAAAAGGCCATTGCTCTCAGCGGGACACAGAACTGCACGTCGTTAATGGAACAAACTTGACAGAAACTGGACGGTAGTGTTATCCGACTTACCGGATTTTGCCTCTTTTTAAATGGCGGAAGGCTTATAGTTCGCCAACGGTTCAGTGAGGCATTTAAATCACGAGTATGGGAATTGACGTTCGGGATAGATTGGTTCTGTGTTGTTTTGAGGGCGTTTTTCATGCATTGACTTGGATCCCAGTCGCTCATTTTACCGTGAATATGAACGAGAATGTTTGACATCCTCGGTGATCAGGTGTTGGTTTATCTTCTACATAAGCATTAGGGGACGTCCATTACCTAAGTGAGCTCAAAATGGGGGTGGGGGTCCGGCAAAATCTCATTTAAGGGAGGGGAGAGGGAGGCAATGAAAATCTCCCGTCAGCTTCGTAATTCAGATAACACATTATTATAACGGATAACATTTTGCTTTGTATAATTAATCACAAGTGTATGCAGTATTAAAGTGCCCACCCTTTTCATGGCCTCTCTGAATTGAACCGAATGCCTTACACGTGTGCATGCAGGGGATTCCCTGAATTGAAGCAAGTGCCACACAAGTGTTAGATTTCATTTGGGGAGTTCTTTGCCGCGCCGGTAGAAATTAGTGCTTATCTGTCAGTGAATCAATCGTGATGCACAACGCTCAGAAATCCGATGTTGTTGTATTCAACTTGAATCTGTACCAAAACTTTTACAGTGCATACGTTAAGCGGCATGTCGACAAATCGACTTGCGAGCAAGAAGTTGATCGCTTGTGGAAGGAAGTTAAGCTGAAGTTGACAGACGACAATTCCCTTAGTGATCATGTAAATAAAAAGATTGAAAACGAGCGTAATTATCCGGTTAAAAGGAAGGTACAAACAATTTTGTCTTTGATCTGCAAAGTGAGTAAAGGTTCAATGACATTTGATGTATATAAAATACCAGTAAAAGGTTAATTTTAAGGGATCCCTCGAACGGTTAATACTGCCTTCTCTAAGATTTCATGTCCGTCTGTTTGTGTCTGTCCGTCCGTCCGTCCGAATACTACTTGGGTTTGAAATGTTTAAAATTGTGTTTTTAATCACGCGTTAAAAGCACTGTGTAATGCCCTTTCTAAATGAGACGTGTTTCTATTAAAGTATTTTAATAAATGTTTAAAACAAATAAAAGGTCTTCATTTTTATTTATTTTTACCTGAATATGGGGCAAACCTAACGCGAGGGTTAGGTGGGTTCAACCATACCTCATCAAATCTCAGGAAGGGAGAAGAGGGAGGGAGTCCAGATTTCGAAGAAAACCTCTCACGGAATTACTGGGCGTCCCCCTTAGGGTTGACATGTTCAAAATGTGTTTTCAATCACCTGTTAAAAGCACTGTGTAATACGCTTTGTAAATAAAATATGCCTTTATTGATGCGCGTAATCAGTTTTTAATACAAAAGGTTCCATTTTTACTGTTTTTACCCCACCTGGGGGCAAACATCACGTGAGAAGGCTCACAAAGGGTGGAGGTGGCTCCAGCTTGTAAAGAAAACGCCGCGCGTAATTAATGGACATCCCCTTAAGAGTATGCTGAGCATCTCCCTTTCTCCAAGATGCCAGCCGCATTCACGGGCAACCTGATGCACCTTCACTGGCCCTCCAAATAACCCAATCATAATACCACAAAGTGTCTGCATCTGTTCGGAACCGTAGATCAAACGTAGAAGTCGACGTATCTCGCAGTTTCTTACCTCTACGGGATCTAACCATCAACGAGAGGCTTCATCTGGATACTACACATCGGAAGAAATTTGTGTATCCCCTTCGGCGAAATGTCATTATCAAGGCAGGGGTGGAGTGTTAGGGTGATGCATCCGCGGTGTAACTTAATTCTTTGTCCACTGTGTTTGTGGTGGGTTATTTCGCCGATGAAGTAAGTGTTAAGTTGAAAAAATAAATCACCGGACTTAACAGTGATTAGTATTTGTGTGAGAGAAGACGAGTATTGGAAAAAATGACTCCTTGTGAAGGACGGACCGAATGGATAAACAGGTTGCCAAACGTCGTTGCTGGTTATCAGGAGACTAGGTGACGTACCGGTAGTCCCTTGGCTTCAGTATAGCAATGGACGGTGCGGTGATGCCATAGAGCCTGAGGCAGGCGCACTGTGGATCCGCCAACTAGGGACCACGCCGCCGACGTCGTGCCCACGCATAATTGAGGCCGGGCCGTTGCATGTTTGCACTGGTGCGGCCGCCGCCGCTGCCGAGGTTGGGCGCGCCAACTCATTAGCCTCTCCCCCACTCCCCCCACCTCCACCCCCTCCAACTCTCCTTCCGCCCTGCCTCCGCGTCAACCTCAACCTCCTCCACCGCTTAATCCTCCAGACTAGCCAAAGAACGCGTTGCTCCAGATTAAGCGGAAGATGGTGTGACCCCAGGTGCGATGTATAAGGTTGCGAGTTCTGGGAAGTGCATACAATGTACGCTGATTGTGTGTTTGCTCGAACGAGTGAGCTGATATAGAAGATAATACGGAATCTGATGCAGCATCAGATTCCTCCCACGTTTGGTGGAATTAGTGAGACGGCAGGTAATAGTGATACACGAGAGGCTAGTACTGAACAAGTCAAACAATGTCTGAAGGAAAAAAATGTAAAGACTGGGGAGAAATCAAAGAGTGCCACACGGTTCAATTTCGGGTTCACACGTATTCCTTCTAGGTGTGAGAGACCGACCTTCCACTTAACGAACAGTAGTGGATTGATACTTCATGCTGATGATACTAATGTTACAATAAATACCATTAAAGAGAAAACAGCGGAAGAAATTGTTAACGATGTGTTTCAAATAATTATTTAGTGGTTCCCTGAAAATGGATTCTCCTTAATTTTGGAAATCACATCAGCAAATGGTGTAGCACATTGACAGCTATCAGCAAACAGTTGAATTTTGCAAAGTTTTCAGTGTACCCACTGATGAAAACTTCAAATGGAAGAAATGCGTTTCTCTACTGCTCAAACAGTTGTCATCTACTTTTGCTCTTACTGTAGTTGCTAGTCTTTGAAATGAACGAATTAACCTCCTAACATACTCTGCGTGTTTCCACGCAATAATGCCTTACCAAATGATTTTCTGGGGTAGCTCACCACTCAGAAAGAAAGTACTGACAGCACAACAACAAGCAGTAAGAAAAATAATGATACGTTCACTCGCAGTTAATAGAAAGTAGGTCTTCTACGAATTAAACATTTTTATCTGCACCTTCACACTATATGTATTCGTTAGTGAAATTAGTCATAAATAATGAATCACAATTTGAGAAGAATACAAAAGTCTATACATACGACGCTAGATAAAAAAAATTGCCTTTATTGCCAATTAAATCTGTTGGTGGTTCAGAAAGGAGATCAGTATGCATCGGCACGAGTTTTTGATCATTTGCCCAATAGCATGAAATGTATGAGAGGTAGCAAAGCAAGTTATAAGAAAATTCTTCTGACAAATTCGTTTATTGGAAGGACGAATTTCTAATTAAAAACGGGTAACCTTGAAGAAAAAAGTTTTTAATACATTTTCGTTAGTAGTTATGAAAATATGTTAATAATGTTAAATTTAGGCCAGTATGCCACTTAGGTAATTAAAAATGGCTAACACGTAGCCGTGTACTGAAACCAACGATGTTTGACTTAAATGTGCTGTAACTTGACACTGTCCACATCTTTTCGACCTCAAACATATAGTTCAAACGAGCTGTGGAACATGTATCTAACTGTAAAGCAGAAGCGATATAAAAACTTGGTTGTTAGCTGATGTATATCGTTTGAATCGTGTCTGTAATACGAGTGGCTCTTACTCTGGTCAGAGTTGCTATTCAAGGTCCTACCTTGCAAAAAAAAAATATAATAATAATAATAATAATAATAATAATAATAATAATAATTCGGTCTTCACTGAAACCATCTCTCGAATACTCTTGATAAAAAGTCGGTTGCGCACTGTCTAATCCACTTCTTCACAACGACATTCACATTGTGTGTCATCAGATTCTTGTTCACTGGATCTTCCAGCTGTAAGTTGGAAGGCGCCATTCTCGTATCCAGGATGCACAGTGGATGTTGGGACATGGAACAGGCCAAATTTGCCTATTCTTTGGAAAAAAGTCTGTAGTTGTACACTGTCGTGCTGAGTATTGATAGCTTCCGGCTTATTGTGCAGTGTCTTTCCATTAATGACTTAGTTCAGCTTCGGAAACATCTCATTCTGCCGCATGCTAAGACGATGCAGTCATTATCCAGAAAGCCAGAAGAATGTTGTCTTTTGAATGACACACAACTGTTGTTGTGATTTTATGCACTGATTCCAAGCTGTTAAATTTATTACAACTTGGAGAATATTGTCTGATATGAAGTTTCAGAAGAAAAAAAAAAACGAAGGTTTTCCTTTCGTTCGTGAAATGACACGTTCTTAAGCAACGCTCACTTCGAATGCAAGAATTACAACTGTTGATCATAGTTCATACATTAAGAAACGAGCTTCACTTGGCAAAAGGCCGGCAGATATCCACTGACATTTGGTATGTGTTAGTAATGGATCACAATACATTTTCTCATTGACCTTACCATTCTCGTGTTGGTGTAATTCTTGACTGGAGCAAGGTAACGTATCTGTGCGATTAGTGATAAAATTTCAACAGAAGCAGTAACGGCTGACCTCAGTAGCTTACCTGAAACGGAGATTCGACCTAGAGATCAAATGTTCCAGCGTCAGATTTTTGCCGTCAGTGAAATGTGAATCATAGACTTCCAGTCAGATTTGAAGTAATGGCCCAACGAGAGAAAATTCTTTCCGAAACCAAAGTAGTTCATACCAGTCGCGATCTCGGTCCTTCGTGAGGAATTCTTGGTGTTCACAAACGGGTCTTGATGTGGGACACGTGCGCAACATTTTGCTGTCGTGACGTGAAGTGAAATATGCATAAAGAAATAAACAATTTGTGAGACAAGTTGCCATATACTGACTGACTCAGTCTCCATGATAAAGCATGCTCACACACATCGGAAGTTTACACATGAAGCTAGGCGAATGTGATCGACATTGGTTACTTTTTTTTTATTGGACTCTGAGTACACCAGTACAGCCAGTCCATACTTACAGTGCCGACTATTATTTGAAGGCATTATTCTTTCCGACAATTTCTGAGGTTTTTATAACACATATTTCATTGACGCTGTTGATAGCACATAATGAAGTAGGCACACGCACACTCAGAGGGAGGGGAAAGGAGAGAGAGAGAGAGAGAGAGAGAGAGAGAGAGAGAGAGAGAGAGAGAGAGAGAAATTGAACGGTTACAATTTAATCCTGATTTACACGAAGTGTTGTCAAGAGTAGTGATACATTCGAGGAACGTTCTTGACTCATGTAGGCCAACTCCGTAAGTATCCACTCTGATAATCTTCTGTATCTAGGGCAGGCCGAAGTCTGTGTGGTTGGCGTTCTTGATCTCCCCACCACACGCTGTGTGGTGCTGGTATGGCGTGCATTCTATAGACTTATTGTCGGTAATAGCCGCGGCTGAATGTCAGCATGTCACTTCCTTACAGGCTGCCTCTTGTCTACAGTATTTGCGTTAACAGTACACATCCCACTTTACAGGGTATAGTTGCGCCTTCAGTCAGTGTGGATAAATCTGTTTGGACCTGGTGCTCTTAGGCAGTTCTTTGGTCTCGCACGCTTTGGTCCATTCGCTGTTGGCCGTGACTGGCTGCAGCCATTAGATCAACAGCTGAAATGAATCACTTCTGTACTGCATTCTTTGCTTCGTTTTTTGACAATTGGTCCGCTTTCTCGTTCCCCACAATCCAAGCGTGCACCTTGTTGCGTCTTGTTTCCTACAGTCTGAACATTACGATCGTTACCTTTGTGACTCTTCTCTGCCACTTCTAGCCGAACAGTTAGAGAGAAAACCCGAGATGGCTTCTTCATATTACCACCTCCTACGTGTTAGAACTGGCTCATTGAGAACTAGAGAGGTTTTATTGGAGCGTTCAAAAGCTGTAATGCGAAATAGATAGATATCTAGGTAAACAAAAGCTGTGTGCATCGTTCATGAAATGGCCGCAGGCAGTTGTGATTGCCTATGTAGTGGAGAGTACGAGCGCTCTGTCCGCTACATCAACCGCCTGGAGTGATCATTCAGTTAGTAGGCAATTTTCCTGCGCATCGCTATGAACATAAATGCTACGTTCAAACGCTGATGGTATCTTTATAGTGCAGTGTACTTTGTTTATGACGTTGGGTAGTGATTGGTCGTCCTCGGCGGGACTGGGATGGCCCACGTAAACCCGAGAGCTGGTTCTCTTTTTGTATTACACACCAGGCTGTCAGCTGTGCATTTTGCTGCGGCGCCGACACGCCTGTCGGCGCGTTCTGCCCATAATCGCATTACGGTTATTTTCCCTCACGCTGCAGGATTAATGCGCTGCCACTACATGTTGCTACGTATAAATCCTGACGCTTATTGTTGGCTGCGTGTGTTGCCCCTGTGGAAATATTTAGCATGCGCAACGTCGGCTAGCATGTCCATCTGCGATTGACGTTTTGTACGGTGTTATTTTCGCGCTGCAATAAGGGGCAAATGCTATGCGCGCATTTGGCGGCACGGGGCCACATGTGCGCTGGCTGTTCGCTCGCTGCAAATACACGCCGCAGTTAACAGGCTCATAGCGGGAACTTTCTTTTTTTTATTTGTTGAGGGCTTTGGTTTTTCTTATGAAGTCACCAGAGCCACTTCATTGTTAAGGAACATAATTAGGACGCTTATTTTTTTCTGCACGATTCTGCTGTGATACATTTTTTTATAGAATAGTGAATTTCCATACAAATAGATTGTTTGGCTTCAAAATGGCTCTAAAATAGACAGGCCTCATGTGTTATGCTGAAAATGTTATAGCAAGTTCCCGTTTATGCGGTTTGATGTAAATCCATGACTGCGTGGATAACCGAGGAACGTGGGAAATCCAAAATAAACGGGGTTTTGCCGGAAGCAGCTTGGGTATACTTATGGTAACTCTCCAGAAAATAACAGACATAGGTGCGTTACTTTCTCCGTGCCACCACTATCCCATCAGAAAACATTGCTTAGGGTGAGCCATGGTTTTAAGATGCCATAGATAACAACGAAATCAATGTTGGTAACAATAAAATATATAAAAGGGTTTAACATTGTAAGAATATTTTGTTTGTGCAATTCCTACATTGCCTTGGGTTAAAAGACCAGCTACTAAGTTTAGTTTTCCGTCATCAATTCATGTAACCTTTAACGTTGATTAGTTTCGAACGGTTGCATACGCTTCGAATCTATTGCCTCCGTTTCAGTATTTGACTGTGACGTAATTACAATCGCACGCGCCAAAGACTTCTATGCACCAGGTGAACGTGAGTAACGTTTGAAAGACTTATTCAGTGGGAATTATGTTACGGTTAAGTATGAAATATGAAGGTAGTGAAGCGTTCGAAACTTGTCACCATTAAATATTATAAGCAATTGTGAAACTAAATAAGTATTAAATAAACTTTTTGTCCTACCAGTACATTGTACGTCGCTTTAGAATAACACAAGAGAAATTCCATTCTTCCGAAAATTTGAGAACATGTGACACGTAATTAGTTTAAGAACTACAATGATGATAATGAACTCTTATGTCTGACAAAGACGTAATTTACACAACATAAAATCGAATTCAATCGTTCCCACCAACTGTCGAGAAGACGGCGTCGTCTGTTTTACATATATTTATTTATATATGCTGTTTAGTTTGTTACATTATTCTTGTTTGTCGGTCTACCTCCACCTGATGCGAATTTATGAACCATATCGGGTTTGTTGTTGTTAGCAGGTATCGTTAGCCTAAGAAAGTGCTCCGTTATTTGGCTGGAATGTTACAGGTCAAGTCCAGATGGGTAGGCCCTTACACTAGCAACCAAATAATATCCTACGTTACTTGTGACTTCTTAATGAAAGAATTTCTTGTCATTTTCGTGTCATTTAATATTCTTGATTCTCTGGAAATTAGCTGTGAAACTTTCAAATTGGCATACTGTATGTCAAAATATAAATGCTTCTACTGAAATGTGTTTTGGAAGGGGGGAATGTGCTTTGGAACCGTGCATGCGTCAGGAAAGGGTGAATGTAAAACAACAGAAAATGGAAAATCATACTCGAAGGTGAACTGAAAACGAGTGATAGGAAATACAATGTGTTTTAAGTGTAGTTCTGTTGATTACTCGTCAGTTTACAGTGATCAACGCATAAGCAACGTAGTGGCTTTCAGTTGTGGCTTGTAGCATGTTTCCGTATCAAACAGAGGACGAATTCTCAACAGAATCGTCCCAGAACGAAAACTAAATCGCGTTCTTTTACTATCTGCTTCAAATGAATTGAAAAGTGTCTTTTTTTTTTTAGGTTTAGGGTTTGGCAAACTCACAGACAGGAAATCGACCACAGACATCGTACAAGCGAGCAGTCGCCACACTTACCTAACGATGAAATGGGGAAACCGCGGAAAAATACTTCAGTAATGCTTCAAATCGCTCTGAGCACTATGGGACTTATCTTCTGAGGTCATTAGTCCCTTAGAACTTAGAACTACTTCAACCTAACTAACCTAAGGACATCACACACATCTATTCCCGAGCAGTCGCGCGGTTCCGGACTGAAGCGCCTAGAACCGCTCGGCCACTACGGCCGCCACTTCAGTAATGCTAGACAGCGGAATTTAGACCCGCATAATCTTCGTGCGGTTAAACACGATTCACTCTCATTATAATGTATTCTAAAACAGAAGCATTCTTCCTGATTGTAACAATGTTTCAAGCTTCGTTTCGTAGTTTTAAAAAAATTTCCGTACCGTGCACGGATAATCAACAAATGAGGTAATCAATATCCTGATAATCGAGAGCCTTCTGTAGTTTGGAAATCACGCTCCTACTTTCCTCAACAAAAGATGAGGGTAACGATGGAAATCAGTGGGCGAAGTAAAAAAAGTGCAGACTTGTCCACGTGTTCGCTTCATAATCTCCTGCGTCTGCTGTTGTCTTGGGACGCACGATTGTCGGCGTGCCCTCCTGTGCTGCAGCGTCTAAGGAGGCCGCAGCAGTATTAACCGTGGTCTGTGGAGCTCCAGAAATCGTCGCACACTGTACTTCGTTATGCTCCAGATTGGTTCATTTCCACTGTAGTCGACATAGTAGTCTTGAGAGGTACAGCATATGTGCAGATATTTTACATAATTCTCATTTATTGTTCCGCCTCAGTTGCAGATTTTTAATTAGATTACATATTTCGATCACTGAGGATCATCTTCAGATCTAAAACAAAGCAAAATTTAATATGTGCCATCTAATATTTTATAATCAGAATGAAAGACAAGAATTTGACATAAACGTAGAATTTGCGTCAGCAACCTGTGTTTTCTACTCAGAGCCGCATAACAGAGTACTGTGTTACCCAGTTGCGGCACGTGTTTTTTGGAGGTAGTGGAGGAGAGAAGGGGAAAGGAAGCAGGGAGTGGGTGGTGGGGATGTCATGAGTTTAGCAAAAGAGGTCGCGCTAAAATTATAGAACGTATAATTATATGAAAAATTTTGTTGAAACGCTAATAGTGTAGAACAATGTGTGTGAAAAGTTTGAACGGCATATAATAGTAAATTATAAAATGGATCGAGGGAGGAGGGGGAGAATAGAGAGCGGGCAAATAAGGTAAGGGTGGGGGAGGAGAGGAAAGAGGGGTAGTGGCAGGATGTTCTGAGTTTATAAAGTGAGGGTTTTACACTAAAATTACAAAAAGTCAATAACGTAAAAAAACCTTACTTCAAGATACCAGAATGGATGCGCAAAACTGTAAAAGGGGGGATAAAATAGAAAATCACAAAAGTATAAATGAAGTATTGATAACTAAATTAGTATCCGAAGATACTCCGAGTGTGAAACTTCGGAAGTATAGTCGTAAGTTTCAACTCTGAAGGTGTAAAAACAATATTGTATGAAGATCTTTTTCGTTAAAATATTAAAAGTATAGGCCTAGAACTGTGGGTGTATAAATAGTGAAAGACATAAAATTACAGAAATGGAATTATGCAGAAGACGTAGGACTGCATCACTAAGTATTATGAATTTTAAGGAGCATTGAAAGTATAAATCTGTAAAAATGTAAAACGATATATTACAAGAGTGAAAGTATGTGCAGCAACTAAAAGTACAGCGAGCGGGCCGTGGCAGTTACGTTTAACTGCGTTTGCTTCTCCCTGGTGGCGGTCTACGGCGCACAGTTTTGGAGTAGGTAAGGTCTGCACGCCGGTCTGCTGGTAATACGGTGTTGTACATACACTCCTGGAAATGGAAAAAAGAACACATTGGCACCGCTGTGTCAGACCCACCATACTTGCTCCGGACACTGCGAGAGGGCTGTACAAGCAACGATCACACGCACGGCACAGCGGACACACCAGGAACCGCGGTGTTGGCCGTCGAATGGCGCTAGCTGCGCAGCATTTGTGCACCGCCGCCGTCAGTGTCAGCCAGTTTGCCTTGGCATACGGAGCTCCATCGCAGTCTTTAACACTGGTAGCATGCCGCGACAGCGTGGACGTGAACCGTATGTGCAGTTGACGGACTTTGAGCGAGGGCGTATAGTGGGCATGCGGGAGGCCGGGTGGACGTACCGCCGAATTTCTCAACACGTGGGGCGTGGGGTCTCCACAGTACATCGATGTTGTCGCCAGTGGTCGGCGGAAGGTGCACGTGCCCGTCGACCTGGGACCGGACCGCAGCGACGCACGGATGCACGCCAAGACCGTAGGATCCTACGCAGTGCCGTAGGGGACCGCACCGCCACTTCCCAGCAAATTAGGGACACTGTTGCTCCTGGGGTATCGGCGAGGACCATTCGCAACCGTCTCCATGAAGCTGGGCTACGGTCCCGCACACCGTTAGGCCGTCTTCCGCTCACGCCCCAACATCGTGCAGCCCGCCTCCAGTGGTGTCGCGACAGGCGTGAATGGAGGGACGAATGGAGACGTGTCGTCTTCAGCGATGAGAGTCGCTTCTGCCTTGGTGCCAATGATGGTCGTATGCGTGTTTGACGCCGTGCAGGTGAGCGCCACAATCAGGACTGCATACGACCGAGGCACACAGGGCCAACACCCGGCATCATGGTGTGGGGAGCGATCTCCTACACTGGCCGTACACCACTGGTGATCGTCGAGGGGACACTGAATAGTGCACGGTACATCCAAACCGTCATCGAACCCATCGTTCTACCATTCCTAAACCGGCAAGGGAACTTGCTGTTCCAACAGGACAATGCACGTCCGCATGTATCCCGTGCCACCCAACGTGCTCTAGAAGGTGTAAGTCAACTACCCTGGCCAGCAAGATCTCCGGATCTGTCCCCCATTGAGCATGTTTGGGACTGGATGAAGCGTCGTCTCACGCGGTCTGCACGTCCAGCACGAACGCTGGTCCAACTGAGGCGCCAGATGGAAATGGTATGGCAAGCCGTTCCACAGGACTACATCCAGCATCTCTACGATCGTCTCCATGGGAGAATAGCAGCCTGCATTGCTGCGAAAGGTGGATATACACTGTACTAGTGCCGACATTGTGCATGCACTGTTGCCTGTGTCTATGTGCCTGTGGTTCTGTCAGTGTGATCATGTGATGTATCTGACCCCAGGAATGTGTCAATAAAGTTTCCCCTTCCTGGGACAATGAATTCACGGTGTTGTTATTTCAATTTCCAGGAGTGTATTTAGTTTTACATTTGGATCTGAAGATAATCCAGAGTGATGGAAACATGTAATCTAATTAGAAGCATGCAGCTGAGACTGAACAGTAAATGAGAATTGCCTGTAACACGGTCATTTCCTCATAAAGATACGCGACGGTTGAACGATCCTACACAGTTAAGAGAACAATACATCTGTGCTGTCTAGCGCTAGTCGCTTGGGGCTGCCGAGAACCGGCACCAGGGCCTGAATGTAACTTTCCGGAACCCGACGATTCCGTATACTAATGGCAGTCGAGGGATCCCGCACAACGCGAGCAAAAATATCACGAAACGATAACCCGCGTCATCGATCCCCATGTAGAGCTCCGGCATCTGGTGGTAGACCTCCGTCATCGTTAGATGAGGCATAACAGTGTCTTCTTACAGACAGCTGACATTCTAATGACGTTACTGAATTAGACGCTCGCTGTGTAGTCTTTTACGCAATAGCTGACATTTCTCCTGCATACGCTGTCAGATTACGCTGAAATAATAATTACATCTGCATTTCCAGGCCACTTCTTGCCAATTTGGCATTTCTTGCATTCCGTCTTCACGGTGCTGTGGTTTTAATGGCCAACAGGGTTTCAGGCGGACTTCGTGGTGGTTTTGTGAGAGAGAAGAGCGCTGCTCAGTGCCGCTTGTCTGTGAGCGGGCCGGGATGCACGTGGGCGCTGGGACTGCTCATCCTCCTGATGGCACCCTCGCCCACACGCAGACGGAGTGCTGAGGCGGTGCTGGGGCTTTGGTGCTGCGTCCACCGGTAAACAGCGCGATCCATTAGCGAATCGATAGCAGCCGTCAGCGGCGTTCGTCGCGCTCGCGGCCCGATCTGCGCTATGCCCTAATAGCCCGCGGGCCCGGCTGCCCGCCGGCAGGGATTACGGGAAACGACCGCCTCTGTGCTCTTCGTCGTTGGCGGTCCTCGAGGCGCGTATTGATACAGGTGCCACGCTAGGTGAAAATCGCGTTTACAAAGTGGTTTTTCGTCTCACAAATGTAACTCGGTTAAACCTTTAATGCACAGACAAACAGACAGGCGTTGCGTATTATTTATTAGGTTGGCGCATAAGTTCGTAGCGTTTTTCCACAACATTTTGTAAACGCAACAGACAAACATATCACACACTTCAGTCATCAGTATTTTATTCTCTTTCACTACTGTCTGCCAATTCTGGGGCAACTTTCCGATTGCGCGACTCTAGAGGGTTGGGTTGTTTCTGGGAGAAGACCAGACTGCGAGGTCATCGGCCTCATCGGATTAGGGAAGGACAGGGAAGGAAGTCGGCCGTGCCCTATCAAAGGAACCATCCCAGCATTTGCCTAGAGCGATTTAAGGAAATCACGGAAAACCTAAATCAGGATGACCGGACGCGGGATTGAACCGTCGTCCTCCCGAATGGCGACTCTAGAAGACAAGTGATTTTGAGGCGAAGAACCCGACGAGGCATGTTCGGAGCGAATTTTCATTCCGAAGGGAAGGTCCTTAAAGGTTGTTCCTTAGATAGAGGGAAAGGTGAAAATCTGAAGGTGCAAGATGAGGTGAATAAGAAAATCGGTGCGGACTGACCTCCCAGCTCATCTACTGTAAAGTGCTTTTTGTCAGTCTAGATGAATGCGGGCGGGCCTTTCGGTGGAGTAACATCACTTAAACGTAGTCTTCCTCGTCGTCGTCGTCGTTGTTGGATTGCGCCTGCAGGACGTCGCAGTGTCGACAATAAATGTCAGCATTGATGTTTACACTGTCACTGTTCCACCAGAAGCATATCATCATCTTCTGTGGACGCGCGCAGCTCTTAATACGGGCAGTTTCCGCTTTGTCTGAACGCAACCATTCCTTTCTGTTCCTTATGTTTGCATAAAGAAACCATTCCTAGTCATCAATAACTATACAGGAGCCAGTTAATAAACGAGCAAGCAGAGCCGCACATATGACCGCCCGCTGATCTTCGTGATTTTGGCTTAGAGCTTGTGGCGCCCACACGCAAAATTTTGGAACCTTCTCCAATGCATTCAAATGTCGCACGATGGTGGAATGATCAAATTTCGTCACATTCGCCAGTTACCGAGTACACTGACGTGGTTATTCTGTACTAAAGCGTTTAAACGACCTTCATCAAACCCTGAGTATCTTCCTGAACGAGGAGAGTCACTTATGTCAGTACGATCCTCGTCAAAACGATAAAACAATTTTTTTGGCGTGCTGTGTCCAATGCCACTATTCCCATATATGGTGAAAATGTTCCTGGGTGTCTCCGCTGCTGTCACCTCTCTGAACCCAAAGAGAAGAATATGTAGACATGTTCAGATTTCTCCACTGTGCATCCCATTTTCTGGCGACTACTGCCCCACTCCCTATATTTAGAAGATAACGATATGCAAACCAGAATAGCAACAATGAACTATTATCTGCCTACCTTCTACCAGTAGTTTATAGTAAGTCGCTGGAGAAATGAAGGATATCTAGCGACTGAAAAAAAGCTCTAGTCATCCCCATTTACAAGAAAGGTCGTAGGACAGATGCCCATGATTATAGGCCTATGTCGCTGACGTTTTAGAACTGTGTATATGTTTTATGCTCACCAATTATTAAGTTTTGGAGAAAAAAATCTGTATAAAAATCGGTACGGGACGCACAAACAGAAATCATACGAAAGTCGGCTTGATCTGTTCGTCCATGAAAAGTATTCCACCTTTCGGTAAGTTACACGCGCGAAGAGTTCGTACACACACAGATTTGTCAATAAATAGAGTGAGCTTTCGTCACCACTTCAGATAAGAGTAATCATGAAAGTTCTATAAGCAATCAAATGACGAAGTCGAAAAGTTTTCAAACTTGTACCCAATGAACGTAACGCTGAATCAACACGAACAGTTGCAACAGTAAACCATGCTGTTCCAGGAACATCTTGAACATGACTGAAACAGTTCTGATTCTGCATTGTTCACTGGCTACAAGTTTGGGTAGTTTTCCATCTCCTGATTTGTTTGCTTATCAGACTTTTGTGTTTACTCCATGTGAAGTGGCGACCTGCAAGACTCAATTACATGCTTACTTAACATGTTCTCGCTGGTTCTAATAATTGTTGGGCTGCGCGCCTGTTCATGCTTTCCTTCATCTGGTGGCCCCGCTTTTCCTGTTTCTCGCTGTGGGGCAGCAGTGGTACTCCAACTCCCAAAGCTACTAATTTAATATATTGATCTTTTATTTTATGACATAATTCGATTCTTTTACAACAATGACAGTCACACAAAATAATTTTACTTTAAATTAACCACAAGTTGTGAGCTATTTGTTTAGAAAGCTGTGTTGTAGAAGGTTCACACAAATTGTATTCAGACCTATTAGTTGCGCCTGGCTTCTAAGTAGTACATCATACGGTATTGTTGTTGTTAGTAGCATAAGCGGTCGAGTAGAGCGTTAGCCACGGTCGTATACGCCGCCAGATGGTAGTAGGCTCTAGCACCTGTGGTACACGCCGGCGTGAACGTGTTGAGCGGGGAAGTTCGTGGAAACTGATAGAAAATACCAATTTTCAATCCATTTTTGGTTTTTAGTCGAACTCACGGACAGCAAGTTCGGAAAGTTACAATGATGAAATCGCATCCGAAGTGCCTGAAAGATGATTAAATGTGTGACGGGACATTCCTGCCACGGCCACTTTTTGAGGAAAACAAACTAGCTTGGTGAACAGCTATTCCGTGGATTACTTTCAAGCAAACTTGGACGGGATACATCTAGAAGGCTGCATTGGACACAGCTCCTTTTGGTTGCACTTCAGCAGTGGCTCTTGCAGTCCCTGCAGAGTGAATAAGTTCCCGCTTCACCATCTCCCATACATGTTAAACTGACCGGAGATGGGGGTGATGTTGCTGACCATAGAAATGTTAAATACATTAAATCCAAGGAACTTCACAATAAATGTATTAATTTCATGTAAATCAGGGCACAAAATTTCATTACTGTATCGTCACAATTGTGGATTTGTTGCATCTTTTAAATTGTGTGTATTTTTAAGTAACATTTCCCCGTAAGCTCGTGGGTCGCCTTGTCACGCGACAGCTGCGGTTCTACCGCATGAAGTCAGAAATATAGCGTTCGTAACGTTAATGTTCATGGTGTAATGCAACGATATGAAGGCACCACTTTCTGGACACTCCATGGCAACAAATTATGCCACAAATCACGGTTTTAGAAAAAAAACATTAATTTTATGTTCACCCCAACATTTATTTACGCGTCGTGAACATTGTATCTTCACTTACGACTTCTTACAGTAGTTGCATTAAAAACTTTCGTTACAAAATTCTGCAACGTCGTTAGTAAAGACATAATGTTCACGATACATAAATACATGTTAATATCTGAAGATAAGTGAGGTGGGGGCGGGGGCGAGAAGAGGGTGTTGCTGGTTGGTATACTTGGCCATCGTCTCTCAGCACTCCCCTGCACAGCACACTTTCACACCAGAGTAAGTCGGCAGTAGTAGTGCGATGGAGAGGATGCTCACTAGTACCGAATGTGAACGCCCTCGTGGACACCTGGACTCTGGAGTGTGGAGCCAATATACTAGCACTGTCCAAACATTCCCACTTCGTTACCAACGTGGGGACAATACAACACCCAGTCCCCGAGCGGAGAAAACCTCCGACCCGGCCGGGAATCGAACCCGGGTCCTTCGCTTGGTAATAGGACGCGCTGACTGCGCAGCTACCGAGGCGAACGAAGCATTCCCACTTGACTGTTACGTTCTCGTGTGTGCTTTCAAACACTGAAGTCAACACTGTCGAAGATCTTTCATCTGCACGTGCAAGTGAGCGTACGTCGCCTTGAACGCATTTCCGGCCACATGGTCATATGGCCTTCCTGCTCTTTATCCTCTCAGGAATTGTTTCCTGTCGTTTTTCCCCGTTTAGAAAAAATCACTGGAATTACAATGCATCATTTTTTCCTCCCGTTTGATTGATATTAATATTTACCACCCCATACCTCATGGCACACAGAAATAAATAATATATTTAGCAGATTTATTCATTAATATTACAAAAGAGTACTTCCTGACATGTATTTAATTTCTTGCGCGAAGAAATACATTGTCAAATGGTTCAAATGGCTCTAGGCACTATGGGACTTAACTTCTGAGGACATCAGTTCCCTAGAACTTAGAACTACTTAAACCTAACTAACCTAAGGACATCACACACATCCATGCCCGAGGCAGGATTCGAACCTGCGACCGTAGCAGTCCCGCGGTTCCAGACTGAAGCGCCTAGAACCGCTCGGCCACTCCGGCCGGCATATTGTCACTTAAAAGGTTAAAGCTTTCAGTACGATATTTAAGTCCAGTCTCCTTACTACGGAACTGAAGTTCAAATTTTAGAGTATGGTTGTATGAATTAGGTTAATCATTATACCCGTCTTTGAATATAATTGATGTTATTCCACTTAAGGGCGATCTGCATTGAAGTGAATATTTATGCGGCTTCCAAGGAATCATGAGCATGTATATTCGGTACTCTGTGTATGATATTTTATATAATGATTGTTTACCAAGACAAGCCGATACAATGTGCCATTTGTTTTCTTGGAATATCTGTTCATTACGTGACACAAATTATTATAAATATGGACGAAATACTTTTGATGTGTCGTGTACAAGATCCGAACACGGTAACTTAGTTCTTCCGCAACCGGTCATCTGAATGCGATGCTCTGCTGAAGCTATCGTGGCACTTAGAAGATTTTTGCTTCTGTTTCCTCGTATCTTTGAAGTAGCACATTATAATATTTATTGGTTATTAACCGGAAATAATATGTGGTTTTAAAAACTGAAAGGTACTTGTCGTGAAGGCAGTGAGAAGACGTGCAGAATTAGATATAGTCGACTAGGTAGTCCATGCACCGTCTTCGCACACCATTCAGCCTCTTCCACTTTATGGCTCACACACACCTTTCGAAACCCGATTTCAGCTTTTAATGGAACCCATTGCCACTAATAATTGTGCCATTGATACACTAATACTCCCCTCCCCGGGTTTTTGCATCATTCATCTTGCCTCAGCTTAGCAAATTAGTGTCTCTCAAACGGTGTCCTAATTCGTTGACGGCTCTTGTCCGACTGACTTCGCACTGGCTTGGTCTGAACTTACCTTAAGCCTTCCAACGTTTTCTTTGGCCCCTCCGACCATTCTCGACACAGAGGGTCTTAACTCCTGCTTTTCCCTACCTACTTCACATTTCTATTACAGGTCGACGTTGTAAACGTGTATCACTTTCTTTTCTTCATAAAAAATATAGATTGTATTTGTACAACTTCTATCATTCATTACAAAATTTCAGTTACATAGTGATTTACAGACTTTGGTTACATAAAAAATCTGAAAATAATTTTCTGTATTCCAGTACATTACACTATCATAAATTGAAAACTCACTTTCAAAAATCTAGCTTCGTTCAGATTTTACGTGCAGAAAAAAGTTCCTTGTCATTATTTTTACGCACGCCACTTCTGTGTTTGACTTCCGCGAATCTGTTCAAATTTTGTTAGAAGGTAGACAGAACATGTAATGGTCGTCCTGTTGTTTTGTGAAAGTTTTACCCGTTGCCACTATATGGCGATGTCAAATTGGACACAAAACGCACGTAAATACGATTTTACGTGAATCGCACGTGCTAAGACTGCTTAAAGTGGTACGAATGACAATAAAAATACAATTTTACGTTAATTAGAAGAAGCGTTTGCAAAAATCTTTCATCGTTCGGATTTTACGTGCGAAAAACTTTAAGAATGCTTTGTTATTTGATTCATTTAACCGTTTCCCCGCATTCAGTTCAAGTAAGAGCGAATTTTATGTGCGAAATTTTGCTCGACTTTAAACCATCGTATCTCGACAAATCTCGTTTTACTTCAGTCAGTATCTGCCCTCGTAGAAAGTTTGAACAGATTCGTACAAGTTTAAAATATAGAAATGACTCCTGGAAAACAGGTATTTTTTGGGGGTGAAACTCAAACTAAGCAAGAGTTTATCAGACGGTTAAAACTTATCTGAGGTCGTGGTCGGATACATAGGCGGATAAAATTTGAACCTTCACTCTCCAGTCCGGAGTTGTTTACGGGTAACTGATTTTGCGCGTAAAATCCGAAAAGTGCATGTGCAATTGGTGCCATTGGGTGAGCATTAATTTCAACCCAATCAAATTCTTTTACAAAAGGAATTAATCAATTCGCGCAATTCACGTGGGCACCGGCTCCGGTTCGTCGCTCAAACTCTGGTTAATACACTGTAACGTGCTACAGTAAGCATATGTTCGAATAGCTGTACAAATGGACGCTGGTTCGGGCTAAACCAAAAACTTTACCACATGTTCCTAGCCCAAATGGGACCGAGCACCACCACCACCACCACCACAATGCGATTCTGCACGCGGACTTTTCATACATATTTGTTACAACGTTTCCGCGCTGTAACGATTGTGGCTATCCTTTTACTTAAGCTCTTCCCAGTCTACGTTTCACCGTTTTTCTCTCGTGCTGAATTTTTTTCTCAATTTCGCAAATTTTTGTGCGTCTTATCTCCACGTATACACTGTCTAATCAAAGGATTGACACGCTTTCCTGGCCGCTTATTCTGACAGTGCTTAGTGGTAAATCGCTTTAACCGGTACGAGAATTGCTGTACTTCGGGTAGTAGAGAACTCTGCTGCTTTTATGAGCTGAAAGGAAACACCCACACAGGCCTCACGGGACGAGTGGCCTGCTTGCCGCAGAATTTATGTGGCGGAGGGAGGCAGTCGTGTGCCTCGAGACAACCTCCTCTTGGTTTCGTCCTGCAGCCTTGTTGCGGAAACCGCGTCATTGCCCGCTTACTCCTTTCGGTAAACCAATCCTAGTCAATTTCCGAACAAGTCGAGTAAAGCAGATTGTAGTCCCATTTCCTTTGCAATATCTCCACAATTACCTCTTGGGCGCTGAGAGACAGTTCCGTTACGGTTTCGATATCCGAAACTCGTAAAGCGTAACAACTGCAGGCAACAGTATTACGACCAGTTTCCGCTGTGCCCTACTCTCTTTTATTCTTTCTCCCGCCCTTTTAAACTGTCGTTCGTGATATCCTTGGTTTTTCTGAGCTGGAAGATCCGTTGCATTAAGGATTCCAATCTATAGCGAAGGAAATAAAAAATAACGTGCTAAGTATTCCTTGCTTTACGCGGCGACATCAATAAAAACAACTGTAGAATGAATTTTCGTTATTCAGACATAGATACGTCAGTAAGTGACTGATGAGTCGGCATACAGAACTGTTTCGAATATTTCCTTCTTTAATTTTGGTTTCTTATTTTCAGAATAGTAGTCTTCAGCTCAATGAAAGTTTTATACTACAAAATTTCGGGGGAAATATTAATTCTTCCGTCCTGTTCTTCAGCCACAGTAAACACAAATAAAAACGAGAGATCAAAGTAACTCAGTTATCTTTGAAACGGGAATCAGCGTGTTCATTTTATTAATTTACTTGCGCTTTTGTGTAATTACTCGACTTAGTGAACTGTACAATTGGCCATAGCTGGAACTAGCTTGGTAAGATGACAAAGCAGGGCCACGTTCCAGTACAAAGTAGTGCACTTTGTAACCTTGCAACCGAGCGAGGTGGCGCAGTGGCTAGTACACTGGAGTCGCATTCGGGAGGACGATGGTTCAATCCCGCGTCCGGCCATCCTGATTTAGGTTTTCCGTGATTTCCCTAAATCACTCCTGGTAAATTCCGGGATGGTTCCTTCGAAAGGCACGGCCAACTACCTTCCCGGTCCTTCCGTAATCCGACGAGACCGACGACCTCGCTGTCTGCTCTCCTCCCCCAAACAACCCATCATAAAATAGAGCTATCGTAACCTTCCAGTGCCAAGACGGAAGGCGATCGTAGAAAAATGCCTTCTCCGGGAGCCGCGAGGACTTGCTTTTAACGTGATTATGTTTATTGACGTCAGGAAGGAGACAGGACAGAAGATACTGGCGTAGACTTTGACCAAACGTACAAATAAACTATTAGAATTTAGTAAGATTGTGTGCAAATTACGGTTGGAGGGACATAATACAGAACGAAGTGGGTTTCCAGTATCCATCAAGGAGAAGATCAAGAAACAAATGCTTCGTTTGCGGCCCTGTGTTTACTCAGACTTTTTTGCTTGTAGTGTACTGTATGTGTTTACGTCATTAACTATGATACACCGTGTAGTTTCGGAAAAGACTATCAACATCAGATTTTTACAAGAAAACGAATCGTCAGCAACCAATGTTTTAATCAGACGAATCGTGGAGTCATACATATTACACTGTAAATAAATTTATCACCGTCATTATTTCGAAGGAGTATTATAAATCAAAACTACTTGTCAGAGTTCAGTTGTTGTGCCATGCAGGGCACCGACGTACCGATGATCCAGGACTTCAGTTCGCTGTGCTAGGTAATACCTCGTAAGATTACTTCCACATAGTAACGTGACCTAAAATGTTATTTAATTGAAGGTATCTGGACACCTATTAGTGGACATAATATGGGGCGAGTCCATCATTCGCTTTTTAACGGCTTTCACTCTGCTGGTACGCTTTCAGTGAGGTGTCTGAATGTCTGTGGGGGAACGCCACCCCTTTTGCCTCCAGAGAGGAAACCAGAGAAAGTAGTATGCTGGAGGCTTAAGTCTGGGGCGAAGAAGAGATTCTAACTCATTCCGAAGGAGCTCCTTTAGGTTCAGATCGTGACTCTTCGTAGACCAGCCCATTGCAGAAATGTCATTGTCCACAGAGGCTGCTCCATGACACAGTGCACTGTCATGCTGATCTAAAATGAAAAGTCATTGTCTCCGAAATGTCTCTCTACTGCAGGCAGTATACAGGATGCTGCAAAATGTGTTAATTCCTACCGTTTCGAGCGTGTTCTTGTTGTGCTTTTAAAATTAGCTGCGACTTCTGACGTTTGGCTGACCGGAGGGGGACGTGACGCCATTGCCCAGATAACACCAATGACGAACCGGCTTTCCCTACCACGCCGCCAGCGGGTCGGCTGGTAACGCGCCGCTGTTGGCAGATCACGAATAAACAGTGCGCATTAGATGAATCAACTTTCGTCACTTCTCGTTGTAACGTCGTATTTTCTGGCATTGAAGTGTTCCGTCGTTTTGAGGTATTGTGAACAAGTGTTTCGTGTTGGTGTTGCATTAACAACAACAACAACAACAACAACAACAACAACAGTGCAGTACATCTGAATGCGAGATTTTCAATAGAAGTGGCGTTTGAGAACACGTTCGTTGGCTGGGAAGATAGAGTTTTGCTGCAAAACATACCTTGAAATTAGAGAATAGTAGTGGGCAAAGCACATTACCACTCTGTTGTGATGCATAAAGCTCCAACAGTGCAGTGAAGGAAAGCGGGTACAAAGAAATGCTCCGCGAGATGAATGTGAACCTAGCAAGTATAAGGCGAAGGTAATGAAACTTGTAGTGCTGTACAAGCCAAAACATCACGCTACCAGATCAACGAGCTAGCTAACGGTGAAGGGAATAGTTTAATCAGGCTTCCTCCGTATCACGCTCATTTAAACCCGACAGAGTATATGGTCCTAGGTGAAAAGAAATGTCGCAAAAAAACAAGAAGCAGTTTACGCTGAGTGAGTTTGAAATGCTGACCAAAGAAGCCACTGGTCTTGTTTTGTCAGCTACACCAAGAAGGCAGTTCAGGAGACATTGATTCACGAAGGACTGTGACGAATTTTGACGGATACGTAACTTCTCTTGTTGCCACGTTAAAATCTGCTTCTTTTGTCAAAACACAGCGGAGTTCAAAAATGGTTCAAATGGCTCTGAGCACTATGGGACTTAACATCTGAGGTCATCAGTCCCCTAGAACTTAGAACTACTTAAACCTAACTAACCTAAGGACATCACACACATCCATGCCCGAGGCAGGATTCGAACCTGCGACCGTAGCGGTCGCGCGGTTCCGGACTGAAGCGCCTAGAACCGCTCGGCCACCGCGGCCGGCCACAACAGAGTTCAGAAATATTGATCTCAGTAACGTTCTAATGTGAAATTGCGACAGAATCGTGAAATAGTGTATTATTAAACTAACGACTGAGTGCGAGTCAGGTCAATAGTTCATGAAACAGCCCATTCTTAGAATAAAAATAAACTTGTAATTTCTTCAGTTATATTGTCACGAAACGCACTGCAATTCCCGTTTCACCAGCTATCGATGGCTCTCAATAGTTACATTATTGCACTGAAAAAATCTGTAGTCGTTTGAATATCGCAGTGGATACGGAAGATAGCTACACATATTAATCGTGTGGCAAAACACTCTCATCTTTGCGCACCATCATTTCCCAAAATCTTGTTTGGCTATCTCAAACCATTTATGAGTTACGAGGAATTTATCAATATTTTATTCCAGTTTTTTCACTGACGCACGAGTTCGTCACGGAGCGCTTTAAATACAGTCTATTTTCTCGAAGTTGGAAACGGGCGGCGTTATCCTTAAAAGTTTAAAGAATAATTCAATACATCTCCTACATTTAATACGAAGCAACTGGTAACCTATCACGCACCAAACACAAACTCGGAGCGATGCCCATTTTCACTGGAAACTAAGAAATTCTTGGTGTAGTTTACCTACTATGGAAATATCACTATCACTACGACCGTTAACGAAATGATAGCCTGTTCATCATGAAGCTGACGAATTAAACTATAAGATGTGCGAGAATTAAAGTTTATTACCGAATAGTTGCTGTAAAAACCTTCGAGAAATATCGCAGATCGGTCGGCTTGCGCGGCTTTCTGTTCACGCTGCCAAGCGAGCCTGACAGGTTCCGCACCTAGTAGGCCTGGCGTTATGCTGGTGGTCGCCTGCTGACGCATCCGTCACACGCTGCCAGCTACGCTTCCCTCCATTCGCTCCGTACTGAACTGTCAAAAGTAGCAACTTATTTTAAACGCACTATAAGTGCAATTAGGGGATCATTACCTAACACCTAAAAATACCCTCATATCTCCTGTACACTTCACATTTGGCAATAGACATGATGGAAGGTAACGTTCTCCAGGCATTGGCCAAACCCAAACCCTTCCATGGGATTGCCTCAGGTTGTAACGTAATTCATCACTCCAAATCACACGTTTCGAGTCATCCACTGTCCAGTACCGCCGTTCTCTACACCACCTCAAGCGTCGATTTGCATTGACTGCAGATATGTGTAGCATACGTGGAGCTGCTCGGCCATTGTACATTATTCTTTATAACGCCCTAAGCACAGTCATTATGTTAGCTGACCTGCTGGTAGCAATTTGGAACGCAAGAGTGATTCCTTCCACTGATTTCATGTGATATTTCTTAAGCCATCTTCAGCAATGCTCGACGCACCCTGTCCGTTAGTACATAATATCTGCTTCGTTTTGGTTTAGCTATGGTTGTTCCTTTACGTTTGCATTTCACGTCACCTTGAGTATCTTTAGAACTGTTTAAATATCCCTGATTTGTTACTCACGTGATATCCAATGACAAGTCCACGTTCAAAGTCACTCAGCCAACCCATTCTGCTGTGACAGCTTCTCTACTGAGAACACAAATTCCCCCTGCGTCTTTATTGCACTACAGGTTGCGCCTGTTGTGATATGTGGGAGTCAGTCTGTGTACTTTTGATCAGTGTGTGTATTTCCTGTAGCGCTGCAGTTATCATTACTATGTGATGTGTTTGCCGTAACTCCTCTCAATTGGCCACCGTAGTGGAAGATTAACTTTGCATGAAACAATGATTATTTCGATCGGCGTGGTATCGTTTATTTGGAATTCCTGCTATCGGTAGAACTAGCTGCGCCTCATAACGTTATACGGCATTTCCGTTATCAGGAATTTGAACTGCGAAGCTCCTGTCTGCTCCCCGAGATACGTGAGATATGGAGTCGCAATCTTTTGTACTTGGAATGGCAACAGTTTTACAATGAATAGCCTAACGTACAAGTGCGCAATGTGCATTCATTGAAAAATTGTGAAGTAACGTCGGGAACAAGAGGATGACTTCTTTCATGTTACACACTCGTAGTGAAAGCTGGAAGAACCAAACTTCATGTGGCCGGCCGGGGTGGCCGAGCGGTTCTAGGCGCTACGGTCTGGAACCGCGCGACCGCTACTGTCGCAGGTTCGAATTCTGCCTCAGGCATGGATGTGTGTGATGTCCTTAGGTTAGTTAGGTTTAAGTCATTCTAAGTTCTAGGGGACTGATGACCTCAGAAGTTAAGTCCCATAGTGCTCAGAGCCATTTTGAAACTTCATGTATCAGATTCGAGGGATAGTGTTAGTTGATAAAACAGTTGAGAAGATAGATGTTAGGGAAATATCTGCTCTTGTCTGCACATAGCCAGGATAGCTGTGAAGATGATCCTGAAATGTTATCTAAGAGTCGAAAATCACAGATGTAACAAACATAGAAATTCATAACCAGATCCAGGCGCCGTTAGATTTCCTGAGAAATGCCTTGCAGGATAACATCGCCGTAATCAATAATTACAAACATTAGTGTTTGTACAAGTTTCTTTTTCAGGCTAAGAGGGAAGAGCTTTTTATACTTTTGCAGTGCGTGGAGAGATACTGATGCCTTTTTGCACATGGAGCTTAAATGCTCAGTCCAATTAAGATTTTCAACTGTTATTATTCCTTGGCTCTTCGATGAAATAAAGACGTTGGTACTTGCCCATTTTGGGTTGAAGACGATACGGATTTCTGGTGTTCAGTTCTAATGAGTCTATAATCAGTCATTACCGCTCAGGTTTTGAATGGGGTAGCACTAATCATATATCCTGTGCCTATTTTGATACTGCACACAGTTCGGTACTGAGGTTCTCGATAGCTGTCTCCATGTTCATAGATTTTGCAGTTAGGTACAACTGCGTTCTTGAGGTATTTCCAATAGGACAAGTGACGTCACATCAGTTACAGACAATGAGAAGAGTATAGGACCTAATACCGGACCCTGGGGGGAGCGCCGGATGCTACACGGCTCTTTTACGGTCTTATGATACCGGACACGACGCATTGCTGGCGAGACGTCAGATACGAGCGAAAACATGGCATTGCACTTAGCGAGAAATTTTGGATGCTAAGTTTGGCAAGTAACATTTCATAGTCGATGGTGTCACAGGCACTGACATCTTCCTTCTGCAAAAACTCAACCATGCGTCACATTACAAATTACTGTAGACTGCCAACAGTACGCTCATTTCGATAGCACTCGTTTCAGCGAGTGAAAAGTTTAGTCTTATGCACTATACGTTGCTGAAACACAGCGAAGGACCATCCACCACAAACACTGCTCTGCCTGTATTGCAAAAAAGTTAATCGTTCTCAACTGGCCACCGTAGTGGAAGCTGAAACACGTCTTTTATATTTAATTACTAATAGCGTGGAAGTGCCAGTATTCACAATGTATTAAAAGTTCATGGGAAAATGCGAAACGACAAATAAAAAATTCTTATATTTATTTTTAGAGTTTGAACAGTATTGTTGATGTATGTGCGCCTATATATTGTTTTCATTTGACAATAAGGTATTTCTCAAGACTCCCAAATTTTAGTTTATCATGCGACCACTAAGTGAAAATAAAGTACTCGTACTAAAAAAATTGTCTATGTAATGTTAATTAACTTTGCTGTTTCTTAATAAACGTTAAATTTAAATGATCAAAAAAAAGTTACTACTAGCGAGATTCGAACAAGCGACAATAAAATTACCAGACTTCTATTCTGTGCACTCTAACAACTGACTTTGTAGTCTGTTCACAACTAACAAATTTTCCGTGATGGCGTGGTAACCCATCGCCATCCCCCAACCTGGAGGACCAGGGTATTTGATTTTGGGGTAACTTTCCCCCTGGATGAATTGCTTTCTCTGCAGCTGTCGAGGTTCATCTCTTCTTTTCTTACAAATGTGAAAGGATGAAGGACAGGGAGTGGAAAGATAGGTCGCTGTGAGTCATACTTCGTCTGCTTCATTGAGCCTCGCGGGATTAGCCGAGCGGTCTATGGGCGCTGCAGTCATGGACTTCGCGACTGGTCCCGGCGGAGGTTAGAGTCCTCCCTCGGGCATGGGTGTGTGTTTGTCCTCAGGATAATTTAGGTTAAGTAGTGTGTAAGCTTAGGGACCGATGACCTCAGCAGTGAAGTCCCATAAGATTTCACACACAGTTGAACAGTTGGTTCATCGACTAAGACCTGTCCGGCTTGGGAGGCCCTGCCAGTGGCTACCACCCGCCGGCAAATCTCTTAGTGCTATGTGAACACGCAAACCTCTCCGCTCACACGGACAGTGCTTCTTTAAGGCGGTGTCTCCTGGAGAGGCACTCTAACAACTACATAAAGAACTACATAAAAAAATTACAAATGTTTTGTAGCAAACCACATCTGAATTCCATCCACACAAACATTCAGTTTACGATGGAAGTTGAAAAAGATGGTTGCCTACCATTTCTGGACGTCATGGTTAAACGCAGGGTGGATGGGTCATTGGGGCATTCTGTCTATCGAAAACCCACGCATACGGATCTGTACCTGCAGGCGTCAAGCTGTCATCATCCGTCACAAACTATGGGCGTCCTTCGAACGTTGGTGCATAGGGCACATGTCGTGTCTGATAAAGACAGCCTTGCAGACGAATTAGAGCACTTGAAATCGGTATTTCAACATAATGGATATTCTGCACATCAGGTCAGTACTGCTTTAAGGAGGAAAAAACGTGACCACCAACAAGATCAAGAGGATAAGGAGGTGTTTAAGTCCAGAGCATTTCTCCCATATGTCGGGAACATTTCATCGAAAGTAGGCAGAATTTTAAAGAAACATCGTGTGAAAGCAATCTTCCGGCCACCTACAAGGACTCGTGCTCTTCTGGCCTCAGCCAAGGATGATCTGGGATTACGGAAGGCTGGAATTTATAAAATACCTTGCGAGTGTGGGAAAGCCTACATTGGTCAAACCACACGCACAGTACACGACCGCTGCGTTGAACATGAGCGCCACACTCGCCTTTTACAGCCCAGTAAGTTGGCCATAGCCGATCATTGTATTTCCACAGGACATACTATGGATTATTCGGCCACGAAAATCTTGGCCCCATCGAGATCCTTCTGGGATTCAGCTGTGAAGGAATCCGTGGAAATATGTTTAGCGGAAAATCTCATTAATCGTGATGGCGGCTTTTTATTGAATAAGGCCTGGGACCCATTAATTTCTTTAATTTCAACCAAAAGAAAACTTTTTATGGCTTCTGACACGTCGAGCGACAAGTAATTTTAATTTTAAAATTTTGCATTTTATTGTTTTGCACACGTCTGCGTGCATTTTTACTTTTTTCACGCATTCGATTTCGCTCCATAGATGCAATAATATTGTAGAAGGCACTTTTACGTATAAATAGAGCGACTTGCACTAGCAATCTCCAGTGTCAAACACTCGCCTGAAGATGGCTGTAAGGTTGTCAGCCGAAATATCGGAAAGAAGTCGATGAGATCCGGCTGCAATCCCGAAATCTTGTGGAATAGGCACATTCGGAAATTTTCCACACTTCAAAGGCTATTTTTTGGTTGTTCTAAGAACTTCATCGTACTTGTTAAAAAAACTGCTGTCCCTGCAATGACTCGGTTAGAGAGAAATCTGGGAATGTACACAGGGTGATTTTGTTATGATGATACAGATTTTCATGGATGATGGAGAAGAGTAAATGTCAGTTTGAGGTAATGGACCTTGTCCGAAAATGACAGAACCGGAAGTTGTAGGTGAAAATCGCCTTAATAGTGGAATACATGTACTGGCAGTATTTTTCGTAAGATTGTAGGCTAGGAAACTTTTAGAGGCGATAGTGCGGAGAAAACAAGAGAAAAGTCCAGTAAATAAGGGCTCTAAAATGCATACCTTAAAAGCTGTGAGCTCTTGTTCAATAGAAGAGATGAGTTTCACAGTATCGTAGATCAACAAGTGCTCATAGCTCAGAAGATACGCATTTTAGGGCCCATATTTATTGGACTTCCTTTTTCTTGGTTTGGTCCACACTGCCAACTCTGAAAGCCTAGCTTACGGTCGTAACAGCAACAGTACCGGTACATGACCAACATCCTTTGCCTCAAATTGATACATTTAACCTCCTCCATCATCACTGAAGGTTTGTAACATTATCACGGAATTATCCTGTATAATAGTTTGGTCATCTGGATATGGAGGCTGAATAGTGATATATGTTTGGGGAGATAATGGAAATTGATTAACAATTTCTGCTTGAATAATTGGAAAAAATTGATTGGAAAAAATAGTTGTAAGAAATAAGAAGGTAATTTTTTTATCTGTACACAATCCTGGATGACTTTAGCTGATGCCAATGTCAACAGACCTTCAATATCAATACATTCAAGGTCAGTATTCATAATCTGCATTACGTACTGCTTCACATTAATTCCATTGTGCGTAGTCTCGATTAGATTATAACAATGCCGATGCAGGATCCCGGCGGAGGGCGAAATGATGAACAGACAGAGACGCACATCTCACATACGTTTAGTTCGCGCCCATTGCTGCTGATTTCCAATTTTTTTTTCTTCTTCTTTCTTCTTTTTCCTTTTACCTTTCCCTAAGCCACAGACAGGGCGCTAATGATCGTAGCAGTTTTGCGCCCTAACAACATACGCGACTTAATTTTACCTTCCTAATAACTTTTTGTAACATTTTCAATGTACGGTTGAGATACACATTTTTTTTAACAATACTGTTACGACGTAGCTAAGTATACGTCCGCACGGCACCACTTACAGAAACAAACAGATGAAGATACATGAATTCATAAATTGAAGAGCGTATTTCTTATTTTTCATGCAGATGTATGAAAACATAATCCTTCCTTCAAAACAACTCGTTAATTTACCTTTGGCGTTGTGTGTATCACATTCAGTTTACATATAGATTACGTGTATAAAAAGTAAAAAACGAAAAGATCGTATGATTCAACACAAGGTGGCGCACTTACACAGTTGAGAAGGAACTTTAGCTTTCAAGATGCCATCTAGTCCTGATGTGAGGTGGTCTAAAAAAGATTGATCGTCAAGGGTGAACTGTAAGGTACACATGCATCCTCCAGGCTGTTCAACCATCACAATTATTCAATGATAAATGTTACCAGTATTAATTGTCGCGCAGCTTTGATGTCCGAACAGCCAAAAAACGTATATTCTGAGTTGCTGCAATAACGTAACCTTTGTTATGGTTAATCACTTCTTTCAACTTTAATTATAAACGATTTACTAAAGATTTAACATAGTTTTTTTTTTAATTTTTGGGTTCTTGATAATGCCGTAAGCTGCGAAATATTCACTAGCGCATAAATAAAGTACACTCCATCAGTTGGAGATGGAATGGGGGTCTTTTAAGAAAAACATTTAATATCAACAGTGTGTCAGTTACGCGATCGGTGACCGTGCTGGGGAGGAACTGCAGACGCATTTGCGGAATCATGATATGGAGTAGCAACAGATGAAACGTATCACCTAGATTTGGAAAAAAGTGTACAACAGAATTACTTGAATACCTTGTCTTTATATCTGCAAAAAAATACTGAATACTGCTTTTAAGCATACGATTTTTCAATCATGAGTGAAGATCAGATCTCTGATGCTGCTTATTGTAACCTTTTATAAGTATTTTAATATACGAGTTGCAGGCATTTGTGTGAAATATTGAAAACTTGATGATGCATTGGGCGGGGTAAGAGGACTGACAGACAGTAGTTTCTCGAAGTATACTACCTTACGTCGTGCCGAGCAGCTTCTGGGGTGAAAACTCAATATTGGACCGTGTTCCTGGCTTTCCGGCCTCTTGCCGTACCCTTTTTCCGCTTTTATTAACTGTCGTGTCGCTGTACAGATTGGTGGCCCCGGGTAAATGGACGGCAGCCAGAGTTTTGTAATTTACATCCTAACGAGTTCGCTAATAGATTCCTTTCAGTACAAGGGCCGTAAGTTGGCGGCAGTGGAAACTTGGCGGGGCCGTCTACCTGTTGACTGCTCTTCCCTAGGAGTCGGTGTTACTGCGGCTGCTCGTTTGTTGACGCCAGGAAACAGCCCTGAATTGCTCTTGCGGTAACAAAACAGCGCCCGTGGATAAAGAGGAGCTTTTCGCTGGGAAGAGAAAAACCGTACCGTTTCTGAGTTTCTTTTCTCCGTCCTGGTTTTGCCAACTGCAAAGTACCAGTAGTAAACAAAGCCAGCAGAGCACCAGCAAGAAACACTTATTCCTTACAGTTGTGCAACATCTAGCATTAACTATTCAGCTTCAGGGATGGTTCCGATTATCGATAAATTAAGACTTTACAGTTTTCACACACAGCGAAGAGAGAGCTGGCTCGTAAACGGTTACACGACGGCACTTACCTCAAACTTCGTTAGTAGTCCCAGTCTAAAAGTGTTTTGATAGAAAAGTAACTAAACTGCTCGCATTCCTAAGGATTTACTAACGTAACTTTTAGTGCTTGACTGTTTTTCAGTTTCTGCACCGTGCACGGACCGTGACAAGGCGCCCCAGACCGCGCGGCAACACCGCGCGTCCGGTGTCCTAAGACTGTGAATAATTTCACCTAAATTGATCAACTCGGTGGCAGTCAATGAGGGGTTTCCTTCGGACATGTCCTTCCGTTTCGCAGAAAAATGTCTTATAGTGGGTCTGATACTAAAGAAACGAGACCAAGGCTGGAAATCTGTGCGTCCTGTTGTTGGTGGTAGTAGTCTCCTTCGGAGTAGGGTCCATTTCAATCCACGGACTTCCAGATCTTTCGTCCTACACCTTAAAGCATTTTTTCATTTTGTCCTGCTTGAGGCTGCGTAAGAAATACAATGCTTTTACCTTAGGCCGGAGTGTGAGAAAGCATCTGTAGTAAACTCCTCGTTCTCTGCTACTCATTTCATGAGTCTTGCAGGAACTTGTCACAATTTAAGCATACAGCACAGACCGACGGGAGGACTACTTGTACTGTAGAACAGAGATAATCTATACGTGGGTAATATTCGTAGAAAATGTATAAGTGGCTGTAAGTGTAGATTATTTGCCTACTGCATGCAGGAAAATGTCAGACATACCGGTGTAGCCACATACCAAATGGCAATAAAAGGAACCCACGTAGTTGAAAACATTATAAACAACGTATACCGTTATTGTGTTTAGCTAATTATTTCAGTTCAGATTCTTTCTAGATAATCATATAATCCACCGACAAACTTTCAGAGGAAAAAAAGTCCAGTGAACTTGGGCTCTAAAATGCATACCTTTGCAAGCTGTGAGCACGCGAAACACACTTCTTCCACTAAAGTGCTGATAGCTGAAAAGGTATACGGTTTAGAGTCTGTTTACTGATTTTTTTCCCTTGTTTCGGTTCATAGTAACACATCTTAAAGTTGGTCGGTGGCGTTCCGGTTCAACCTGCACATTTACAGTAAGCAATTACTTTAAGACCATGCGACGTTTCCTTTTCTTTATACTTGGCATCTTTAGGTATTGCGACACTCCAAGAAGCCGTAGAGTGCTGTAGGGAGAACAAAACTGAAGGGGTTGTCGAAGACGCCGTGTACGATCGATAACGACTGGACACAGTAGCTTGTCGAGTACAAGTTACCAGCGTACTGATGAAAATATTATCGTCGGTGTTGTGCTATAAGGAAATCGTGTAGGCTGCTGCAGGTGCCGTGAAACTGCAGATTCTAGTTCGCGCTGTCTTCGTGTGTGCAAAGTTGATAAGTTTGCAAGAGGCACCTGCAGGATACTAGTTGAAGACTGCAAAAAAAAAAAAAAAAAGTACTGATCGCGTTCACAAAAAGGGACAAGGAGTTCCTTTGATTGCACAAACAAGTCAGCTAATTCTGTTCATAAATTTTTCTGTTTGCTTTGACAAATGAATGGAATCTTTGGCCTTCGCATTTCGCTCTGCGTGTATTGGAGCGCTTGTTTATATTTTTAATTAAATGAGGACGGTGAAACCTCCTGGTAGATTAAAGATTACTGGCTTTGGATGTTAAACCCTGTGGCTTGTCTCCCCTGTACATCTCTTGTCAAGTGAATCATCAGACTACGCTTCCACAAAGTAAACTACCTAAATCAGTTAACCACTCCCTCCACTTCGACAACGTAACTTGTTTTTGCTTAATTTTGGTCAAACCAGTGTTACGTCACGGATGATATATACAACGTGCCCTGTCAAAAATCAAGACTACTGAAGTTTGCACCGATAACATTTAGGTGAACCACAATATTACCTAGAATATGAAAAAATCTAGATACGCACTCAGTACATAATAAACAAATGAAAATGGTACACATCAACACGGTATAATTACAACAGCAAATTCGTAATAAGCAAGGAAGCGAAGGAATATAACGTATTTGTTATTTCTTATAGGAGAGCGACATGATGTAAGTCATTTGTGGCATAACCTTCCCCAGTTTGTCAAGGAATGCTTCCTTTGTCCACTATACTTCCGGCAAACCACAACTGTGTTAAAATGTCGTAAAAGGTTGTCATCAGCCGTAACTGGGATTTCTAAAACGTATTTCTGTGCAAGTCAGTTGAGAAGCGTCCTTGGTCTAGACGTTCTCTAAGAGTGGAAATCAAAGGAGGCGATAGGGTCGTAGACTGAACATCAGCGAGTTGTCCTCCCTTGTAATAAGACGTGACATTCCGTTCTTATTTCCAAGTAGAAGCCGATCTGTCATAATCCACATCTACTAGCGCGTGATCAAAGGCAATTCCTCTGAATTTTTTATTCTGTTCTTAATATCGGTTGAAGCATTACATGTCATACTACTCCGTCGACTTTCCTGCTTCGCTGACCCAAGTAGCAACCGCCTGCGGCTAGAGGGCTTAGAATTGTAACGTGTAACTTGGCGGTGTGTAACGTCATTGTGTCGGTCCGTGAGGAAAATCGTGCTGTAATGGAGTTATTAATTCCGAGAGTTTGCCCACACATGAAGCACCCTCTGCTTTAGCATTATGATGCCAGATCAGACACGAGCTCAGCGACATCTGCAACAACTCTACGCCTCATGTTCGTTATCATCGATCATCCTCCATACAGTCCAGATTTGGCACATCTGATTTTCATCTGTTTCCAAAACTTAAAGAACACCTTGGAGGACTGCAGTTTGATAGTGATGAGCCGGCCGGTGTGGCCGAGCGGTTCTAGGCACTTAGGTTACTTACGTTTAAGTAGTTCTAAGTTCTAGGGGACTGTTGACCTCAGATGTTGAGTCCCATAGTGCTCAGAGCCATTTGATAGTGATGTAGCGCTGGCGGCAGAGGTGAGATTCTGGCTCCGTCAGCAAAGTCAAACAAATGCAGTGACGTTATCAGCAAGCTGATCTCTCGTTGGGAGAAATGTTTTCGTTGGTGGGATGTCTGTACTGATAAATAAAATGTAGACATTAAGAATAAAGACGCAGGATGTTACTAAAGTTAATTTTATTTTGAAAGCGTAGAGAGTCTTAATGTAAAACGTTCAGAGGCTTCACTTTTCACCACGCCCTCGTTTACCCATACTCGGCAAGCCACCGCACGATGGGTAAGTATCTGTGTGCCTTCAAACTTACTGAATGAACCCGTGACGAAAGGCTTTGGATCTTCTTGTGATCTTCTCTATTTGCTCTGTAAATCCTATCTGGTCTGTACCAGACACACGTGCAATGTTCAAGTATTGCTCGAATAGAGAATTAGCTCCTTTTTAGTAGTATTACAGCTCATGAGCATTCTTCCTGTGAATCAAGGTCAGACATCTACCTTACCCGGGATTAGTTTAATATAGTCATTACAGTATAAACCGCTCATTACCCAGACTCACAGACATTTAATGGAGGTGACCGCTTCCAGTGATCGTTCTGCAATCGTGCAATCATAAAACAATAGGTTTTTCTCAATATTTATGAGCAGTATGCTACATTTGTGTGTATTAGGCTGGTACATAAATTTGTAGTGTTCCTATTTTGCGTGTTAGTATTCCGATTGTTATGGATTTGTTTATTTATTGCTGTTTTTTATTTACAGTTCACTGTTAATGTTAGTGTTAAGATATTGTCGTTATGTCATTTGGGGATAGTGACAGGAGCTGTGGACGCTGGAAAATGGATTGCCAAGTGGAAAAATCGGAACACTTGTGGCATATTCTTCTGTTTGAGTGTAGTAGAGGAGTGACAGCACCGTAGGTAGCCAGAAACATTTGTACCGGGACAGAGCACGGCAGGAAAACGGTTTTCTCGTCTTGAGGATCTTTTTGACATTAGTGAGTCTCCATGTTCAGGGAGACCTTCTGGGTTTGATGAAGATCGGTTAAAAGCATTAATCCGCAATGATCCAAGTCATATGAATCTGTTGTGTTAATTAAACTTATGTAAAAACGCTTCTGACTTACGCGTCAACCAAATATTAAGGGTAACTGCTAATCCCCGCACGAACTGTAGATCCTCATGATTTTGTAGCGTTGCGATTTCTGTGCACATAACAGCGTCGTCCGCGAAATACCTCATAGAAGTTCGGACGTTTATTCAGTAGAAGTAACGGCCCCGTAATACTCCCTTGCAATACTCCGTAAGTTACTTTCACATTTGAAGATTTATTTCCGTCAATGACATGCTTTTACCTGGGAACGAGAGTTCTGCACTTCGTACTAATCCCATACGGGTTTGCCTCCTTAGGAAGTTCATCAGCACGGTTCTCTCTCACGACACCAAAAAGTTCTGTTATCCAAATAACAGTTAATGTTTTTAGTGTAACTTGACAAATTCGTAGTAGGCTGCACGAATTTGAAAATATGAACAGCTGTTTCGCCTTTGTGGTACGTCTTTAAAAGTTCGAAAAAATAAATCAAGACCTGTCATAGGCTGAAAGAAAATTTTCAGGTCCCTTGTTATCAGATTCTGTGTGGTCATGCAATGAAAATTGAGATTTCTGGAATTTAAATTACCTTCGATGACGTTTGTTTGAAGCGGCAGATCTTTTTAGAATTGCTGAATGTTCTAGTCGTGTTGCCTATCTCGATGAAGTCGACGCCAGGGTAATCTATGGATCTTCGTACTCGTTTGTGTGGGCTGCATCGATCTGCGGGTTTCCAGTCGAACAGCGACCAGATGACGCACTTTGCGCTCGATTTGCCATGGTTCGCCAGCACAATGCGTGCGCGTATTGCGAGAGCACCAGTTCTCGAGAGTTAGGAGACACGCGAAATTGTCTGCAAAGTATAGGGAAGATTTTCGGGGACCACTGAACCCTCAAACGAATTGATATTGTGCGTATTTTGGAGGTTAGTTAACATAATACCGAAAGAAAAATAAAAAGTCTGAAATTATCATTGACTTTGAACATTCTCTTCTATTTACTCTGGAAGCCACCGCACGGTGTTCGGTGGAGGGTGTGTTGTGTATCAACATTGATGACCTGCTTCTTATTCATCTCCCAAGCGGTATCCAGAAAAATACGCTGTCAATATCTTTCTATACATCTGAACTTAGAAATGTTCCACAACGACGAACATTACTCTGTAACTGGTCAAACAACGGCTTGGTAGGCTGAAACATTTGAGGGTGAATTACGCACTCTTCTGTTTATGACATTTCATCTCTCCAACGCCCACATCACACAAGTGAGAAAAATTGCTGAAAGTCCATAATACACTCCTGGAAATTGAAATAAGAACACCGTGAATTCATTGTCCCAGGAAGGGGAAACTTTATTGACACATTCCTGGGGTCAGATACATCACATGATCACACTGACAGAACCACAGGCACATAGACACAGGCAACAGGGCATGCACAATGTCGGCACTAGTACAATGTATATCCACCTTTCGCAGCAATGCAGGCTGCTACTCTCCCATGGAGACGATCGTAGAGATGCTGGATGTAGTCCTGTGGAACGGCTTGCCATGCCATTTCCACCTGGCGCCTCAGTTGGACCAGCGTTCGTGCTGGACGTGCAGACCGCGTGAGACGACGCTTCATCCAGTCCCAAACATGCTCAATGGGGGACAGATCCGGAGATCTTGCTGGCCAGGGTAGTTGACTTACACCTTCTAGAGCACGTTGGGTGGCACGGGATACATGCGGACGTGCATTGTCCTGTTGGAACAGCAAGTTCCCTTGCCGGTCTAGGAATGGTAGAACGATGGGTTCGATGACGGTTTGGATGTACCGTGCACTATTCAGTGTCCCCTCGACGATCACCAGTGGTGTACGGCCAGTGTAGGAGATCGCTCCCCACACCATGATGTCGGGTGTTGGCCCTGTGTGCCTCGGTGTATGCAGTCCTGATTGTGGCGCTCACCTGCACGGCGCCAAACACGCATACGACCATAATTGGCACCAAGGCAGAAGCGACTCTCATCGCTGAAGACGACACGTCTCCATTCGTCCCTCCATTCACGCCTGTCGCGACACCACTGGAGGCGGGCTGCACGATGTTGGGGCGTGAGCGGAAGACGGCCTAACGGTGTGCGGGACCGTAGCCCAGCTTCATGGAGACGGTTGCGAATGGTCCTCGCCGATACCCCAGGAGCAACAGTGTCCCTAATTTGCTGGGAAGTGGCGGTGCGGTCCCCTACGGCACTGCGTAGGATCCTACGGTCTTGGCGTGCATCCGTGCGTCGCTGCGGTTCGGTCCCAGGTCGACGGGCACGTGCACCTTCCGCCGACCACTGGCGACAACATCGATGTACTGTGGAGACCTCACGCCCCACGTGTTGAGCAATTCGGCGGTACGTCCACCCGGCCTCCCGCATGCCCACTATACGCCCTCGCTCAAAGTCCGTCAACTGCACATACGGTTCACGTCCACGCTGTCGCGGCATGCTACCAGTGTTTGAAGACTGCGATGGAGCTCCGTATGCCACGGCAAACTGGCTGACACTGACGGCGGCGGTGCACAAATGCTGCGCAGCTAGCGCCATTCGACGGCCAACACCGCGGTTCCTGGTGTGTCCGCTGTGCCGTGCGTGTGATCATTGCTTGTACAGCCATCTCGCAGTGTCCGGAGCAAGTATGGTGGGTCTGACACACCGGTGTCAATGTGTTCTTTTTTCCATTTCCAGGAGTGTACTTCATTGGTACTAATTGCGATATTCGAACGCAAGAAGTCTGAGACTTCAGCAGTTTCAGATTGCATACAGTACATACGATCTCTAATACGACTGGGGAAATAAATGGAACAAAGGCAGCATTAAATTACTCCCATCAGTAAGGTAAGACTGTCATCAATCGGAATGCTGGTTTGAATACCACAGATACGCATATTTACTGGGCGTCGTACTATATCGTCTTCCTACGGCCTTTGAACCGGGTTACTCAACCAGGGGGACCTACAATTTCACTTGTACTCCCAAGCATAGTGCAGGTTGGCATTTTTTACTTCGACGATCATTACCAGATGTGAAAGCAGCAATAAGTAATAGGTAAAAACACCTTAGCCAGACCTGGCATCGAACTCATGATCCTCAGTCATGCAGTGTGGAGCACGACACTGCATATACAATATGTTGGTGGTGCTACACCACTGAGTCACCGAGAAGCACATTTATGAAGGCTAAACGAGTTTCGATAATCGGTAGCACATTTTCGCACTAATATAATTCGCTTCAAGCCAGATGTCAGCACCACTAAGTTAAAGGTAAAATTTATTCTTTGTAGCTCCATAAGAAGTCGAATCAGAGTCGGTCCGTGGTAAGTGTGTGTGTGTGTGTGTGTGTGTGTGTGTGTGCGTGCGTGCGTGCGCGCACTATTTGGGCAGAGATTTGAAGTATGCATTTAATAGACACCACGTGTTCCAGAGATCGGATGTTGGGTAACAAGTTTCTTTGTTATAGAACTTTGGGGCATTAAATGTAGTAGGTAGTTTGAGGCAAAAGTAGTAACTTGGCTTGATTTTTGCGAATGTTTTTTGAAGTTACGAAATAGTATCATACCGAGAAAGAACAGCGAAAAATTATTGTATTATATTAAGCATTACTAAGAAGCTTAAAGATGCAATCAGTGTCTCTTACTAGACAACGAATAAAATATGAAGTGGACTTCCTCTAAAGTCATATGTGCTTCTTAGTAACACAAATTGCTGTGGCTATGCCCTCTTGTGACATTTTGTGGTTCTTGGCTGGATGAGGAGAGGGTGCTACGATAGTAGGGTGGTTGGTTTCCTCTCACAATAACACAAAATGCACACGTGGTTAAAATATACTTGATTATAGGAATCAATTGAGTACTTAACTTCTATGATGTCCTGTTTTAAGTTCTATGATCAATAGCAATCAAATAACATTTACTTGAATCTTGTCCGTGTCCGTACACAACTATATACACTCATTAAAAAAAGTTTTGCATCACCTCGGTTCCGAGAGTTCCGGAACATGTACGGAAAATTGGAATAGAGATCAACATAACTTTTTTTTTTTTTCCTTCCACATGAAAACCACACGTTGCCCGTTGTACCACGAGACCTTAAGAGGTAATGGTCCAGATTGTTGTACACACTGGTACCTCTCATATCTAGTAGCACGTCCTCTTGCATTTATAATTGCCTGTATTCGTCATGGTATGCTATCCACAAGTTAATTAAGGCACTGTTGGTCCAGATTGTCCCACTCCTCACCGGCGATTCGGCGTAGATCCCTCAGAGTGGTTGGTGGGTCACGTCGTCCATAAACAGCCCTTTTCAATCTATCTCAGGTATGTTCAATAGGGTTCATGTCCGGAGAACATGCTGGCCACTATAGTCGAGCGATGTCATTATCCTGAAGGAAGTCATTCATAAGATGTGCACGATGGGGGAGCGAATTGTCGTCCATGAAGACTAATGCTTCGACAATATGCTGCCGATATGGTTGCACAATCGGTCGGAGGATGGCATTCTAGTATTGTACAGCCGTTACGGCGCGTTCCATGACCACCAGCGGCGTACGGCGACAGTACATAATGCCACTCCAAAACAGTAGGGAACCTCCACTTTGCTGCACTCGCTGGACAGGGTCTAAGGCCTTTAGCCTGACCGGTTGCCTCCAAACACGTCTCCGACGATTGTCTGTTTGAAGCCATATGCGAAACTCATCCGTGAAGAGAATGTTATGTCAATTCTGAGCGGTCCGTTGGACATGTTGTTGGGCCCATCTGTACCGCGCTGCATGGTGTCATGGTTGCGAAGATGGACCTCGCGCATGGGCGTCGGGAGTGAAGTTACGTATCATGCAGCCTATTTTGCACAGTTTGAGTCGTAACACGACGTCCTGTGGTTGGACGAAAAGCATTATTCAACATGGTGGCGTTGCTGTCAGGGTTCCTCCGAGCCATTATCTGTAGGTAGTGCTCATCCTCTACAGTAGTAGCCCTTGGGCGGCCTGAGTGAGGCATGCCATCGACAGTTACTGTCTCTGTGTATCTCCCCCATGTCCGAACAACGTCGCTTTGGTTTACTCTGAGACGCCTGGACACATCCCTTGTTGAGAGCCCTTCCTGACACAAAGTAACAATGCGGACGCGATCTAACCGCGGTATTGACCGTCTAGGCATGCTTGAACTACAGACAACATGAGCCGTCTGCCTCCTTCCTGGTGGAATGACTGGAACTGATCGGCTGTCGGACCCCCTTTGTCTAATAGGCGGTGCTCATGCATGGTTGCTTACATCTTTGGGCGGGTTTAGTGACATCTCTGAACAATCAAAGTGACTGTGTCTGTGATAAAATATCCACAGTCAACGTCTATCTTCAGGAGTTCAGGGAACCTAGGTGATGCAAAACTTTTTTTGATGTGTATATTAAAACACCCCGAACCTGACTAGGAGGTACATCTTGAAGTTTCCATATTTTTTAAGTTTTTATGTGTGTACAACGAATTTCGTTCCCCCACAGCTAGCAAAGGTGTGAGGCGACGACTATCACTGTGGAAGACAAGCGCTCAGTGCAACGTGTTGAGGTGCATCGCGAACTGGGTCACGAAGCGACGTACTGAAGTACTGAGATTAAGAGATAGACAGCTCGGGCGTCGTCGTCGTCGGCCTATATATGCACGCTGCCGAGGGGACGTTATCAACTCGTAGCTCTGGGGCGTGTCTTGGTCTTCTTTTGTCATAAGCGCGCTTAGTTCAGCGTTTGCTCTACAATGTTTCCTAGTGTCGATCGGTGTGCTGGCGAAGGCGTACGCCAGCATAGAAATGAATAGTTAAAGTTTTAGAGACATATTGGAATAATGACACTAAATTAATATTTTATGGAGTTACTGGTACGTCTGAACAGGCTGAAATAGAGCTCGCAAGATTGTTTCATTCCGTATGTGCAGCTCACCGATATTGACCGCGACGGATGTTAAAGGGCGATAGTGCAAAAGCATCATAGAAAAGCGCTCGAAATGTTAAAATACTAAGATGAAACTTATATACTATGAGGTTGATATAATTTTGTACAATACTTGTGGTTCTGGTGTGTACCAGTTAGGTTTCTCTCACAATATTCTGATGAAATAGCTCGAATTTTAGCATCGAACCAGGTGACGCAGTGGTTAGCACAATGGACTCACAATCGGGACGGCGAAGGGTCAGATCCATGTCCTGCCATCGAGATTTATGTTTTCTGTGATTTCCTTTTACAGCTTAAGGCAGATGTCGGGCTGTTTCGGGTTTCTTCTCCGTAGTTGCCCAATAAGGGCCTATGCTGTGCTCTTACGACCTCGCCTGTAGACAGGACGTCATTTCTTCGTTTCTTCCTTCCGTCCTTCCATTATTATCTGTGATTCACAACCGCTCGCTAGAAGAAAGATCAATGCCTAAAGGCCTGAAAATTGAACGGGTCACACCAATACGCACGAAAGGGAATGTGAGTAATTCGCTGAATTACAGGCGCGTACCATTGATACCAACGTATAGTAGGATTTTGGAACACATACTGCGTTCCACTATTATAAAATACCACGAAAGAAGCTATATGTTGGCTGATAATCAGCACGGATTCAAGAAATACCGTTCTCGTGAAATACAACTAGCTCTCCATTCGCGCTGGCCGTAGTGACCGAGCGGTTCTAGGCGCTTCGGTGTGGAACCGCGTGACCGCTACGGTCGCAGGTTCGAATCCTGCCTCTGGCATGGATGTGTGTGAGGTCCTTAGGTTAGTTAGGTTTAAGTAGTTCTAACTTCTAGGGGACTGATGTCCTCAGAAGTTAAGTCCCATGGTGCTCAGAGCCATTTGAACCATTTGAACCATTTCTCTATTCGCACTGAGTGCTTTCGTCACAGGATCATAAGTTGATTCCATATTTCTACATTTCCAGAAGGCTTTTGATAGTGTTCTCAAAAGTGGCTAACTATCAAATTGCACGTCTCAGTTGGGCAAATGAATTCGTGATTTCGTGTCAGAAGGGTCACAGTACGTTGCAATTGACGGGAAGTTGTATAGTGAAGCCGAAATGATAGATGGGGCTCCCCATGGTGATATTACAGGCCTCCTCCTTATATTGCTGTACTCAAGCGAATCAGGGAACAATCTGAGGAGCCTTGTTAGACTGTTTGGTGTGATACTGTTGTTTAGCGTCTATTAAAGACATTAGAAGATAAAAATGAATAGCAAAAGGTTTTGACAAAGTATTTTCATGCTACGAAGTGGCGGTTAACCCTAAAAAATAAAAATTGTATCTCGGTTATGCGATAAATTAAGCAAATTTTATGGTAGTTACTTCGATTAAACACTTACAGATTGCAATCACGAACTGCTTAAATTGGTACCATCACAAAGAAAATGTGGGAAAGGCGAACCAAAAACTGCGTTTTATTGTTGGCAGATGATTTACAAAACACAACAAGACTACTAAAGAGGCAGCCCACACTACGCTTGTCCCTCATCGTCTGGAGGACTGCTGTGCGGTATAGGATCCTTACCAGCCAGTACTGACGACTGACGTGTAAAAAGTTCAAAGAAAGACAGCTCGTTTTGTGTTATCGCGAAACAAGGGAGCGAGTGTACTGGATATGATGTGCAAGTTGGGATGGCAGTAGTAAAAAAAGGCGTTTTTTCTTGTGGCGGCATATTTTCACGAATTTTCAATCACAATCTTTCTCCACCGAATGCCAAGAGATTTTCTTGTCTCACAACTACACAGGAAAAAATGAACAACGAAATAAAGTAATATAAATCACAACTCAGACGGAGTCGTCGAGGGTGTCATTTTTTCCTTGCTATCAGTGTGTGGAACGGTCGGAAGTAGCCTGAAGTTGTTCTGAGAACGCTCTTGCAAGCAGTTCAGTGTGAATTGCACGGTAGTCATGTTGATGTTGGTTTGTACATGCTGGGATATGCTTTCACAATTACTAGGAGCTGCAGGAGTAGTTAAAATTAATGGTAAGAAAATAGGGATGCTGAGAGTTGATTATGATACTGCAGTATTAAGTGAAGATGAAGAACAATTGGAAGCGATGCTGGGCCTGATACAAACCGTCCTCAGCTCTTCCTATAATATGAAAATTAAAAGGTAAAACAGATATCTTACTACATGAAATGTATTAATTGTTGCTAATATGGACAACTGTCAGCTCTATAACGGAATGACGACAATGAAAATTGGTGCCAGACCGGGACTCGAACCTGGAATTTCCACTTATCGCGAGCGTTCGCCTTTCCATTAGACTATCCGCAAACGCCACTCGACCAGACCCAAATTTCCCTATATCGTCAACCATGTGTCTACAGCCTGTACTCGTACATACATTACGTATACAGCCGTACAGGGGACACACCTTACTTGAAAGTCGCTTGCTTGCTGTCGACGGATAAATACCGTATTACAGTGCCTCTGCTGTTCAGAAGTACGATGCAGTATTCATTCGCACATGATGTTGGTCGCCCACATTCGCAGCTGCAATTATATGTCATAAAGTTATAATCGCCGCAGTGGCTTTTCTTTTCGACATGCATGTTTGTCTGAAGGGATATTGTAGCGTAATGCTGTGCATCACAGGCACTGAAGTATCATAAGAATCTCAGTGGTGAGCAGAAACACAGTTGCCCAGTGCTCGTTTGACATTGGACGATTGGAGATGGTCGAATCCTTTGCTTACCTAAGCAGTAAAATTAAATCAGACGGAAGATCAACGAAGGTTATTGAAAGCGCAATCTACCAGACAAAAGCAGCGTTTGACAAGAGAAAGAACCTTTCCACATCCAACAGCACAAACAAACATGTCACGAAGAACGTCATGAAGAACTCTTTTGGGTATGCTGCGGTACGGAAGAGAAACGTGGACACTCGGAGAAGCAGAAAAGCGTAAAACAGCAGCCTTCCAGATGTGTGCTAACGCAGAATGGTCAAGATATCTTGTATAGACAAGATATCAAACAAGAGATGCTCCCCAGAGCGGAGGAAAACAAGCATTGTCTCATGAAGGTAATTGAACACAAAGGAACACATGGCTCGGCCATCTGCTAGACATGATGGTATCATTAAAAGTATCATTGACGGGTCAGGAGGAGGAAAAAATACAAGACGCAGCCGAGACTAGAATACCTCAGCCATATCAGGGAGAATACCAGCTGCACCACCTATACCGGTCTCAAAATGAAGGCCGAAGACAGAAGTCAACCAACTCGATAGTTGAAGACGAAGAAAGAGAAGAAGATGACACTTGCGGCTTCGTTTAGTACTACACACATGTTTCAAAAAAGTGCATTAAACATTGGGTTTTGAGCATCGTGCTCAGCTCGGCTATCAGTAACTACATTCGTGAAATCTTGAAACCGTAAAATGAAATGGGTGAAATGAGGAATACGTCGAAGCCTGGAGTGAACTGGATACTTGGCGGCTCGGTAGAACTACAGGATGGGGAGGGGATGTGGGGAGGACGACGGGGAGGGTGAGAGGACAAAGAGCAAATTTCTCGCGGAGTTATTTCTCCTGTACCCGTTTAACGAGAGCAGAGTGTGCTCGTCATTGTTAAAGGGGAACAGAGCAGTGGCGGAACTGGCGCGGCAGCAGTTTTATATGCGTTAGGCGCAGACAGTGGGCATTCCTGGGCGCGCCTTTTGATTGCGGCGAGGAAACGCCCAGGCAGCTACAGCGTTACTCAAAGGCCCGCGCCCGCAGAATTTTAATCTGGCCCGCCGGGCCGCAGCAGCCCGGGCGTACTGGAACGCCACTGCCGCAAAGGCGGCGGACTCTGGCCCCGCCGTCGCCCTCTAGCTCTCATTCTAGCTCTTCGTGTGCGTCACAGTCACACTAAATACGACGTACATTACCGACTTCGCCACCGCATCCACGTACACTGAGATGACAAAAGTCATAGGATAGCGCTACGAACAAGCACAGATGGCGGTAGCATCGCGTACACAAAGTATAAAAGGGCAGTGCATTGGCAGAGCCGTCATTTGTAATCAGGTGATTCATGTATAAAGGTTTCCGACGTGACTGTGGCCGCAAGACGAGAATTATGACTTCAAACGCGGATTCGTAGTTGAAGCTAGACGCATGGGACATTCCATTTCGGAAATCGTTAGGGAGTTCAGTATTCAGAGATGCACAGTGTCAACACTATGCCGAGAACACCAAATTTCAGGCATTACCTCTCGCAATGGACAACGCAGTGGCCGGCGGTCTTCACTTAACAACCGAGTGCAGCGGCGTTTGCTTAGAGTTGTCAGCGCTAGCAGACAGGCAGCACTGCGCGAGATGATAGCAGAAATCATTGTGGGCGTACGACGAACGCATCCGTTAGGACAGTGTGGCGAAATGTGGCGTTAATGGGCAATGGAAGCAGACGACCGACGCGAGTGCCTTTGCTAACAGCACGATATCGCCTGTAGCGCCTCTCCTTATCAGTTGGACCCTAGACGACTGGGAAACCGTGGCCTGGTCATATGAACCTCGATTGCAGGTGGTAAGAGGTGATAGCAGGGTTGGAGTTGTAGCGTTGCTCTTTGGGGGCAAAAAGAAAAAGAATTATTTATATGGTTTTTTTTTTTTAAAAATGTCGAAAACGTGAGTGTTTTGGTGGGCCACTTGGCAACAGAATCGGGGATTGAGTCCCGACTTCAATTTGTAAGAGCTCATAGTAGCGCTAGTGTGTGGCACAGACCTCACGAAGCTATGGACGCAAGTTGCCAACAAGGCAATGTGCAAGCTCGTGGTGACTGTATAATGGTACGGGCTCTATTTACATGGAATCAAGTGGGTCCTTTGGTCCAATTGAACTAGTCATTGACTGAAAGTGTTTAAGCTTTGCTACCTGGAGACCATTTGCAGCCATTCACAGATTTCATGTCCTCAAACAACGTTAGAATTTTAATGGATGACAATGCACCATATCACTGGATCACAATTGTTCGCATTTGGTTTGAAGAACATCCTGTACAGCGAATGAGTTGGCCACTCATACCGCTCTGTATGAATCTCGTCGAAAATTTAGAGATCAGTTAGTGCACAAAATGCTGCTCCACCCCACTTTCCCAGTTAAGGACGGCTACAGAGGCAGACTGCATGGCTCAATGTTTCTGCAGGGGACTACCAACACCTTATTGAGTCCATACCACGTAGAGTTGCTGCACTACGCCGGCCAGCAGGACATCCTACATGATATGACGAGGTATCCCGTGACTTCCGTCACGTCAGTGTAAATGTACGTCGGAATATGGAAGTAAAGAAGCAAAAATTCTCATTGAAACAGTGCTTTAGAGATTTGCAGGAACCGCTAGATACTGCAACTGCACAATCAAGAGGATAAAGAAGAAAAAGGGAAACATAACTAAGTTCTTCTCAGGGATTCAGAAGGTGGCAATGGCGCGGAAGGAGGACAAGAACATTTCATTTGTAGGTAATATTGCCGACCACGTACTCTTGTGAGTGACACATATTTTCGATATAATCCATATTCTATATTTTACTTTGTCAATATCATATTAAGCGTGTAAGAGTGTCTGTTCAACACAGTGGCGTCACCGATCAGTCGTAGTTTTTCTCGTAAATTTATTTGTTGAGATCGATCGTGACAGTCCAGTGGTAGATGTGTTTCTGTCATTTACTAGAGTTCATTGTTTCGTCCGGCTGTGTCCGCTGGGATAGTGAGGTACACTTACCTGAACATTTTGTCATTCGTTTGTACCACAATGTAACGAGTAGCTGTAAGAGGAGGAACAAGGAGTTATTTTTCAAAAAAAGACGCTGCTCTACGATGCTGATTCATCGTTATCGTCAAACTTATGGGCACCCGCTAGATAGATGAATTGCTCGCGCCTGGTCGCCAACAAGACGTTCTGCGGACAGTCGTCACCTCTCCCAGCGGGTATTGCAGTGTTTCCGTTAATAAACTCCAAGGAAGAAAATAGAGGTTACATATGCCCACTTCCTAGAGGTTATCAGAACTGAGATGGCGCGTATGTACAAATAAGGAGCAGGTCTTATCGAAGCTGCTTAAGATAGCTTCTCGTAATCAATGCATGCATATTATGACGAGCACTAATGGTTAGTTCCATTCTCATCGACTACATATGAGGTCGGTATACAAACTTAAGTCTTTCCTTAGTAGAATTGTGGTGTATGTATATTCAGCGTTGATGGCACATGCAATACCGTCACGCTAAATTTTTTTCTGTTGCTTCTCGAATTTATATACTCCATTTTTGTGTGTTAGTTTCTACCATTTGAAACTATTGTACTCGTATATTTCCTGCCGTTCAACGCTGTTCATTTTTGGAACACAACCTGCGATCAACTTGGAGACAGAGGTGATGACACTTTCTGCAGGACCTGACCATCATTTTGCCGGACAATGCTCAAGCACGCACAGTGCAAGCTGTTACCGATTTGTTGGGCTGATGGGGCTGCTAAGTGCTATACTAGCTAGTGCATTCCCCTGACTTAAGCCCTCTTAAGTTCAACTCGATTTCTAAACTGAGGGGAACACTTCACTGCATTCGCTTCAGAACTGCTACAAATTCGTCGGGAATTGACCACGTCGCTCGAACTGTCAACACAACTGGCACTGCCAAGAGTGTCGTACGACTTCCACATCACTGGCAACGGGTCATACACAATGCTGGTGACTGCTTTGAAGGTCAGTAAAATTTTGAAATACGTATCTATTTTGTACGAGCTGTAAACAAATAGTCGCCACTATTGAAGTTCCAACCATCGTAGAGGTTGATACGACATATTGCAGTTGTGTTTTATATGACGACCTGAAGGCAAATGTGCGTCTCCCACGGGACCTGCTCTTCCTTTAACTGATAATGAGACGAATTTGGTTCGTGTTTTAAGGTTTCGCGTGATGTCAGGGCTCCTTCCAACATCATCTGGTGTGAAATTTTAACGCGTCGTAGAGCGGCTCGGTCACCCATTACGAGGTGCATTCAAGTTCTAAGGCCTCCGATTTTTTTTCTAATTAACTACTCACCCGAAATCGTTGAAACTGGTGTTACTTCTCGACGTAATCGCCCTGCAGACGTACACTCTTTTCACAACGCTGACGCCATGATTTCATGGCAGCGGCGAAGGTTTCTTTAGGGGTCTGTTTTGACCACTGGAAAATCGGTGACGCAATAGCAGCATGGCTGGTGAATGTGCGGCCACGGAGAGTGTCTTTCATTGTTGGAAAAAGCCAAAAGTCACTAGGAGCCAGGTCAGGTGAGTAGGGAGCATGAGGAATCACTTCAAAGTTATCACGAAGAAACTGTTTCGTAACGTTAGCTCGATGTGCGGGTGCGTTGTCTTGGTGTAACAGCACACACGCAGCCCTTCCCGGACGTTTTTGTTGCAGTGCAGGAAGGAATTTGTTATTCAAAACATTTTCGTAGTATGCACCTGTTACCGTAGTGCCCTTTGGAACGCAATGGGTAAGGATTACGCCCTCGCTGTCCCAGAACATGGACACCATCATTTTTTCACCACTGGCGGTTACCCGAAATTATTTTGATGGCGGTGAATCTGTGTCCCATTCATGCTGTCGTTGCGCGTCATCATTGCTTGGCAACATGCCACACGGGCAGCCATGTGGTCGTCCGTCAGCATTCGTGGCACCCTCCTGGATGACACTTTTCGCATTTTCAGGTCGTCATGTAGGATTATGTGCACAGAACCCACAGAAATGCCAACTCTGGAGGCGATCTGTTCAACAGCCATTCGGCGATCCCCCAAAACAATTCTCTCCACTTTCTCGATCATGTCGTCAGACCGGCTTGTGCGAGCCTGAGGTTGTTTCGGTTTGTTGTCACACGATGTTCTGCCTTCATTAAACTGTCGCACGCACGACCGCACTTTCGACACATCCATAACTCCATCACCACATATCTCCTTCAACTGTAGATGAATTTCAATTGGTTTCACACCACGCAAATTCAGAAAACGAATGATTGCACGCTGTTCAAGTAAGGAAAACGTCGCCATTTTAAGTATTTAAGACAGTTCTCATTTGCTGTACGGTGTACGGTGTACGGTGCTGCCATCTCTGGGAAGTATTGACAATGAAGGCGGCCTCATTTTAAAACAATGTGCATGTTTCTATCTCTTTCCAGTCCGGAGAAAAAAAAATCGGAGGCCTTAGAACTTGAATGCACCTCGTATTTCTAAGTAGTTTCCAAGCCAAAGTAATCTGCGTCCTTTTCGTTATATCTGTATTGCTATTTTATCATTGATCCTATCTTGTTGTTCTGCTCTCTTTTATGTGAATTTTATGACTTTTTTGTGAACCTTATGTGTTGTTTTTTTTAAATTCTTATTTGTTGATACTAATTGGCTTTAAAATTTATCTTTCGATATTTTTCACCAGCCTGTTCTCTACTTATTTCTTGAAAAGAACGCAGATCATATTGGTGTTTAGCGCTCTAAAACGATCATCATCATCATCGATACCATTTAAACTCTCCCTCGTAAAGCTCTCTTGTGATTGCCTTCGGTACGCATAATGAAACGGCGCCTGTCACGTATGGGAAATTCCTCCGGCTTTTATAGCGTGAGCACGGTGAGGAGTTTGTTTGCTGGCCTGCCTTGGACGACGCTGGCTGCCGAGACGAGCACACACACGGTGGTAAAAAGCGCGACCGTGGCTCAGCAGCGAACGCGGGAAATGAAGTTCCAGGCGGTCGTCAGGCGCCGGAAATTGCGTCTGTGCAGTGTTCTTCCGCGGTTGCCGCCGCCTTTCTCCTCACGCGCCAGCGAAACAGCCCGAGCCACGGGAAACAGAGATCCGGTTCCCGCCGATTCCCATGCCGCCCGCCGCAGCCCCATGTTTTCGAACCACTATGATCAGAGCAGCCAAAGCTCCCCTCACCTCGTCAGTCGTGTACTGGTCGTCATGAAACTAGTATTGTCATTGCGTCTGAGCGTAATACCGCGAAAAATGACCCCTAGTTCGCACTGACGAAACATCAGAACAGAGCTATCTTGCAACCCCTATAGCAGATACTTTCGCGTCTGTTATACGTGCACAGTCGGCTGTTGCTAATTCCAACCCCGATATATCTAATCTTCCTGCAAGTCAGATTTCCGTGTAATAAGTCAGATTTCCGGATAAGTCAAATTTATCAATAAACCCAGTTTATCGGAAAGCATAATTAATATCTCGATAAACTTTACTTATCGAAAAATCGAAGTTCTCGAGATGTAGAATTTCACATTACGTCAAATCTTATGTTAAATCGAATTTCTCGATAGACTGAATATCTGGTGAGATCGTATATCCCGATGGATCGTATACACCGATAGACCGTATACCTCGATAGACGTCGTACGTCGTAAGACAGCCCTCGAAAAACAGTGCTTCTCAATATATCATGCTTCTCGATAAATCGAACAAGTCCTGTGTGTTTCGGTACACTGCTTAAGTCAAATCCACTGTCACGACTGACGGCACAAAAACACTGCTATGTGGTACTCGGTAATTCGAATTGCTCAGATTGTTTCATTACTAAGCTATTCCAGACACTCGTTTGTTTCCTCACCCATGCATAACTTACTCCGTCCGACCAGAGCTCGGAAGGCCCAACGGTACCGATCTACCGCCATATTATCCTCAGCCGATAGGCGTCAATTGATGTGGATGGGCATGTGGAAAGCACACCTCTCTCCTGGTCTTTGCTGGTCTTAGTCAGTGGTCGTGACTGGAGCCACTGCTCAGTCAAGTAGCTCCTCAATAAGCGTCACGAGGGCTGAGTGCACCCGGTCACTCATCGGAGACCGACAGCGCTTAACTTCGGTGATCTGACGGGAACCCAAGTTAGCACTGTGGCAAGGCCGTTGGCAATGCAGAACTTACCACACCACAAAAATCTGTTGTAAAAATGGCTCCAAAGAAGTGAAAGTGCTAGACTTTCGCAGAGTAGATGCAGGTTATTGAGGCCATATTATGTGGAGTGAATAAACAAAACAGGTGTAACAAAAGATTTTCATGATTTCGTCATCACTGGTCTACAGTCCTCGAGTAGAAAGGTAAGACTGCTAAAAACATCAAGAAGAGACAGCAAACGGATCGGAGGAGGCGAGCTACCGCCTTGCGACAAAACGTACATGTGGAAGGTTATATGCTTAAAAAAATCATTCGCTGTTATCTGGGCATTAAAGGATTCGCCGAAGTGAGAAGTCGCTCATTAAGTTCATGATAAAGATATAACTTCGTTTTTAAGATGATTTGTGGAGAGAATGTGGGCTTTGATGAGTGTTCATCCAGAATGGGAAATCGAATGTAAACGGTTCTCGTGGATTCTTAGAAATTTGTGTGTGCTTTAGTTTGGAATACTAAAACAAATAAAAAATAATAAAACTGCTGAAGAACGGACATAGATTTGTGGTTATTATTTTGTTTCCCTTTGTATAGAAACAGACGCGCCATTGACACTACATCACCATGTGGTAACTTAAATTTGGACTATTTCCTACTTCCATATTGATCAAGTAATCGTGCGGTAAATCTAACTCTGTCATTTGACATTACGTTAGGTCCCGTCAACTTGGAGTTAGTAGCACCTTACTGTATTTGATTAGTACAGCCTACTGTTAACCTCTTGCCTCTCGAATGTGACGTGGCCACCTCTGATGGTTCATAAACGTTTAAAGATTTCAAAATAACAGAGAGGCGTCATTTCTTACCCTGTACTCACTCGTAAGTTTTTAATCGCAAGATGATTTTTTTTAGATAGCATATTGTATTTATAACATTATTCAGGACTTCCTTATGCTATGTTTACTTGAATAATGGGACAGAAAATTAACGCTGTCGACAGCCCCTTGGTAATAGCATTTAGTTCTTAGCATCTCCCTCTTTACGCGAACAAACTTACTGAATAAATCAGCCACTGCTATGTAGCCACGTGGGCACGTGTCATACTACAAATCCGAAGGGTAGTTTCCCGTATGCTCCTAACATTTTCTGTCAATAACCACATCTTTTACTTATTTCAGTGATTTGTGGTTTTTGTTCGTATATGATGGATTAACACGCTGAAAACGCGTTTTAAAGGGCATTTCTCATCTTACAGGCGCTAATTTTTTTTATTAACTCATTTACTACTCGCCAATTTCGACTTCAGCATCCCTATCAAGCAGTCTAAAACGAACTGTATAATCCACTGGAAGCATGAAATACGTGAAACTACCAACAAGTGCTTGGATTTTCCACGACATATTTACAGTGTACAGAATTTGTACATAGACCATTGTTGGTATGAAAGAATATCAGTGTATAAACGTGATTACCACATAGTATGGCAGTATGTAAAACGCCACATACACAATTGTCCCTTAGACACTAAGAGAACAGTGGTACCAAATAAAGATAAACGGTTATCAACTGCCTACTGACATAATTAACGTAAAACTGTGCACTCGTGTGGACTCACATGCAAACTGTGGATTACTAACCATTGGTTCTTAATGAGGTTCGTGGGCTGCAGTACAAAGCTACTTCAGCATCAAGGATATATTGACGTAACAAGTGAGCAACAAGACAAATAAAACCATTATAAACATTTCGGGGATCGAGTGGTAGTTACTGTATGGAAACGGTACAAAGAGCCAATATGAACTAAACTCATGGCATTGCCAAACAAAATTATTTTGTTAAACCAAAACGATTTCGTATTACGGTCTAGTCGTAAGATGAAGAAAGACTAACATCATTACTCATAATCACACGGTAGCACCCGCGTAAAGGCCTAATTTTATTTTTGAAGTCAGTGTTTCCGTTGGGGATATTGTTTGAGTGTTTATTGAAGACACTGTAACTTTGTTTGTTTCCAATCCATTCATTAAAGTTCATATGCCGCCCAAGCCGCGCAAAAAACATACCTGTGCCCATCTCTTGGTTTATGCGTAACATATGAATGCAGGATGAAAAGAACGATATTGAATACAAACTAAGGGAAGTTTTACATATTATATATACTTCGTATGTCTTGTGAAATTTTCTCTCTTCTTGCTGTGTTACATGTGTAAGAGTCCACTTTCGCAGCCATGTCCTTTATATAGTAAGAACTATCTGCACTTCAGTTTTATGTAGAAAACATCACTAGCAGTTGACGTTTGTTTCATTCTCTATTAATTTGGGACGGAGATGTCATGAAGACACTGTTTCTCAGCTTCCAGTATCTGTTTCTAGAATTCCATGCAGCAACTTTTTCCCATCGTGTTCTTCACTGAATTGGTACGGCCACGAATGAAAAAGCATTCTGACCAAACAGAGCTACGAGAGGAAGTGAGACACCTAGCTCTATCAAACAGGGGGCGGGACATTCGTAGTTAACGTCGGCTGAGTTATTATTTTGAGGGGCACGACAGGCGCAGAGGTATTCAAACAGCACTCAGCATAATGGCCACATAAAATGAATCGAATAGAAACTATTCGGTGGAGGCGAGACATTCCGCCATAAAACAGAAGTGCCGCATTTATGTAAACAGGTGTGGAAAATAGCCAGCAGACCACTGTCGTTTCTCCGGCGCGCGTATTCGATCAGGAGCTGACCTACTTTCCGCTATATCGCTAGCCAACGGCGCACTCTTTGCTCTATGCCAACGGATCGAAGATACTTCATGTAAAATGGGAAACCAAACTGATCAGCAGAGAATGAAATGTTGCAGTTTGTCCACTGGTTGTATTTTCTGCTATGGGAATTGGTAAAAGAAAGATGGCTCTAAAATGGCTCTGAGCACTATGGGACTCAACTGCTGAGGTCATTAGTCCCCTAGAACTTAGAACTACTTAAACCTAACTAACCTAAGGACATCACAAACATCCATGCCCGAGGCAGGATTCGAACCTGCGACCGTAGCGGTCTTGCGGTTCCAGACTGCAGCGCCTTTAACCGCACGGCCACTTCGGCCGGCTAAAGAAAGATGGCGGCAGCGGTTATGCGATCACTAGAAACAGTGCCTCGAAAGAAGTTCAATTGGGGTAAGATCGAAGCGGGCATATTGCAAGCGGGGAAGAGAAGTGGAGCGCTTCCACGCCCGCAATTCCGTGTTAACCCTCACAAAAAAACCTGTCACGTCTGCGAAATGGTTAACTTGCTATTTTGGATTCATGTGATGCGTGTCAGCGAGCGGTGTTATGCCTACATCTGGGTGCGATCACCTATTAGTGTGGTCGCATCTGCGAGATAATAGACGGAAACTTTAGAAGGGTGGACGTATAGAGCAGAGAAGGGGGGGAAAAAAACTGTGGTGGATGATAAGGGTGCTGGTGGACTACGCAGCCAACAGTGACATTTGTGCAAGGGTATTAGGATTGTTAGCTATTGGGAGGTACTGTTTTGTTAGGATCTGGTGGTGTCTCCTAGACCAACCGCAGCTGTCTCAGTCTTTTACACTGCCAAGATCTCCATCAGAAAGATCGATTTGATTGTAAAATCTCCCGATAGGTGTGAGTTACCGTGTGAATTTTGTTTGCGTCTTGTTTTCCGTTCTGATTCTAAGCTTTATAAGTGTTGAGAGGTCGTTTCTGTGTTCGAAATTGCTATAGGTGGTCAGTTTTCCCAACAAGAGCATGTTTGGTCTGCTGTGTATGCATCTGTGGTTATCGTCGTAATTCCTCATATACAGGAGAAAGAGATCATTCCAACGTGTCAGACTTCTGTACAATCTTTGGCGAATTTCTTGAATAATTTTCTGAGGGTCTCTACGCGAGATTAATTGTGCATGTTGTCGTCGTGAGCAGTATCTTATTGTCTAAGAGTTGCAGGCGGCGCAGTTGTGTTGGAGCTGGATATCCCCCGACTGGTACTTCGTACGTCATCGGCAGTCTAATGCGTTTCCTGTATATGGACCTAGACAAACTCCTATCTAGAGTACTTCGCCTGCGCCACTTATAGTTGTTTGAGCCTTGCGTGTGCTCTGTTGGCGACGTCCCGCAAGCCAGTTTTCGGTCCAGCCAGACGCCGAGGTACTTGACTTTTTCACGGAAGCGTACTAATCATGTGTGTAGTGTCACTTGTCTAGAGTGTGAAATTTTGTGCTCTTTTTTTCGGTTTGCGTATCAGCAAAACTACTTCGCAAATGTCGCGTTTGCTCTAAAATATCATTTTACCAGCCAAGTCTCGATAGTTCTGAAAGCAGTCTGTAGTCTTGAGCTAATTTTCGATGGTTTCCAGTCTAGTTCCAGGATACCTGTGTTGCCAGAATAGATGACCATTGTCGTGTTGATAATAGTTATATAAAGGTGAAGCGGAGGGGGCCGTAATATGCTACTTTCGGTAACTCCGGTCTGTACACCGTGTACGGTTGACTGTTCGCCCTGAAAGGCAGCGTTGAATTTTGTTGTTGTTGTGAGGTACGACTGTTTTGAAACATAGGATCCACTCGGGGCAACCAACGATGCTCAGTTTGCGGATGAGGGCTTCCTGCCGGAGAAGGTCGACAGCTTTTTGATGCGTATGAACACTGGCCCTGTTGTGTTGTTTTTATTGTAACCGTCTTTTATGTATTCCATTACGCGGAGGAGGAGTTGTGCTGTTTAGTGGTGATTCCTGAATCCAAACTGACCCGGACTCAGTGTGTCACTGTTGATGCAATGCCTAGTGAGACGTTTTACAATCGCTGTTCGAGTAGGGTGACTGGTCGGCCATTTTGTGTTAGTGTGTGGTCTTTCACAGACTTTCCGAACATCAGGACCCGTGGCCACCTTCCGCAATGCAATAAGTGTCGCTGTTGGGAGATAGCACTGATCTGGGTTAGGAGTCGACGTAGTTCGTAAACCATCCAGCCTTCATTGTACATGCAGTAGTTGTTAAAAATGTATAATCACATGTTGAAATAATCAGATGTTGTCCTGTAACTTCTAGAATAAGTCGGATGGTGATTATGATCGTGTGAAAATCAGGCATCAGTCATGTCTGTAAAAGTGTTACTCAGCCTCACTCTACGTTAATGAGTAGTGAATTCGGTATAGGAATAATCATCCTTCTAAACTGTTACGTTTGAGCACGCACAAAACAGACATTTACTGTAAAAGTACTCTCAGCTGAAAGCATTCTACAGAAAATAAGATCAAAGAAACAAGCGTCCTTAAAGTCAAAAGACTAACGGATAATTTCAAGTTTCCCACAGAACACTGATCACTTACTGTTACTTAAATCGTTAGCAAGTTGAGCACAACGTGAGAATCAATAAAACGTAGTACTGTTATAATTATGTAACTTGAAACTATTAATACAGTGGTAAATCACTGTTTCATGTAGTTCGTATAGTCTGATACTGGATGCATAAAATTAGTTATACAAGTCAAGTGTAACACTTTGTAAAAAAGCTCTAACTTTATGTATTATGGATTAAATAGATCTGTGTTGGACATTGAACAAACATAAACGTTACAGCCAAGTGTTTTTCTCTTGCTGTATTCTTTTGAAATCAGAGTGGTAGGTATGAACAGTACCAGACTAAATCACTCCTGATAATATTAACTGCTTCAACACTACTGCCGCAGTTTCCCTCGCAGAGCACTTTGAAATCTTGATTACAATTTTAACACCTCGTCTATTCGTCTATGCCTCGTGGTCTGAGGTGCCTTGACACGATTCGCACCCCCCCCCCCACCCCCCACCCCAGCGTAAGTTAGTTCAAGTTAGATTAAGTAGTGTGTAAGCCTAGTGACGGATGTCCCTTAGGAACAGATTTTCACACCTCGTCTATTCGTTCCTGTGATTAAAAGCTTAAGCTAAAATCACCAGGAAGACACTTAAGTGACTTCCTGTTGTTTCAAAGTTTTGCGTCCATAACCCGATTGCATGTGCCGATGGTAGAGGATCGTTCCATTTAAAGTTGAAATGACGACGGTGCTGCCTTCTAGCAGCAGCAACACAGTGATCGTTTTTGTAAAAGGCCTTCACGACCACAATACGTTTAGATCCGTTCCAGCGCTCCATCTCTGCAAATGGTGTACTCACCTGAAACGTATTACAGATGTTCATTATTGCCAATAATACCATTTCAGCTTTAGATACTAATCGAAACAGCCAGTTTTTATGCCACACTCCGTGATTATAGTCTTAAACCACACAAACTTCAGGGAAACTCCAACAGATTACGAAGATTTTCTTATAAGTATAAAAATTAAGAATTTATGCTCAAGTTAAATCTTTTACAAATGAAAATCCCTTAACAACAATTCCACAATAGTTGACCACCTGGCGCTAATTAGCGCTAATTAGGTGAGATGGGTGGAGGAGCAGCATTAACCAGAGAATGGACACGCATCAACTCACACATGCATCCACACTTTGCTCTCAGCATCCCGTGTGCAGTTAGGGATGGGACATCGAAAACGAATATCGATACACAGTATGATCTAAGTTAGCAATGCTAGATATGGATGCCAATGATTCATCGAACGCAAAGTCTCGATATGCCGATATATCGGTGTAAAAAAACTTAGTTTCAAGATTCAGGTTACGTAAGATTCAGTGTGTTGTTTAAAATTGTGAGGAATGAGTTTAATGAATTAATAAGGAGATTAAAGAAAATCAGATTTAATTACACATTATTTATATACAAACAGAAGTGTATTAGAAAGATATGAAGTTACAGTGCAGTGTATGAAACAAATAGGAAAAAACTCGCTCAGAATACAGACATCATAAATGATAAAATTGTTAGTTCCAAAAGTTATTCTAAAGAATTCTAATAAATTTTTTTAGTATTTTCCGCCTTTAATCAGCTTATTTGGGCAGAAATCACTTCGCTGACCTTTGAAAATAGTTTTTCTGCAGGAACTGAAATCGCTGCAACAGATAAATAACTCCTAGCTATCCGATAGAAACTGGAATGGGTTGAGACATTTCCTTCCAGATTGTGATTGAGTTATCTCCAAACTGTCCCGGCGGTGATACTCGTAAATGTACTGATAATTGTGGAGAAGTGTTCAGTGTCTACAGTTCTTTTTTTCTCCTTCTGGCTTCGACTTCGTTTCTTTCTGCCAGCGTTCCTTTAGAGTCAGAGGAGTCTACGAAAATAGGCAATTGACAGCAGTCTAAATTCCCGTAAGAACTTCAAACAAACAAAAAACTGTAGACAACTTTCTTACGTTGTAAATGATTCAGTACTAAGAGGAAAATAGTGCTGAGTTTTCTGTTACGAGTTACATCTATATCAACATATTCTGGAAGCGACGGTAGGGTGCTCGGTGCAGAGTATCGTTTACCACTGCTAGTCATTTCCTTTACTGTTCCACTCGCATAAAGATGTGGCAACATGCCTCTGTACGAGCCCTAACCTCACTAAACTTACCTTCATGGTCCTTACGCGAAATTTATGTTGGCGGCGGTAGAATCGTTCTGCAGCCAGCCTCAAATGTTGGTTGTCTGTTTTCTCAATAGTGCCCCTCGAAAAAGAACATCACCTTTACTCCAGTGATCCAGTTTGAGTTCCCGAAGCATCTGTGCAACACTTGCGTGTTGCTCGAACCTACTGATAACAAATCTAGCAGCCTGCCTATGAATTGGTTGGATGTATTCCTTTAATCTGACCTGGTGCAGACTCCAAAGACTTCAAAAATACTAAAGAATAGGACACACTAGCGCACTATATGTGATCTCCTTTACAGATGAACCACACTTCGTTAAAATTCTCCCAGTAAACCGAAGTCGACCATTAGCCTTCCTACCATAATCCTCACATGCTTGTTCAGTTTCATATCGCTTTGCAACATTATGCCGACATACTTAAACGACGTGGCTTGTCAGGCAGGACACTAATATATGTATAACGTAACAGCATTGTTTTTCCTACTCACGTTCATTAACTTTTTTTTTTTTCTACATGTAGAGCTAGGTGCCATTCATCACACCAGCTCGCTGGTAATAATATTATACGGTTTTATTGCCGCAAAATATCGATCAAACGTGTCGCGTTAATGATTCCAACATTAATATATTTCAATATATTACTATCCGAAACCCCAACTCTGTGCTGCACAATTGACTCGTGACGCAGTTCGTTGATACATTTCAAGTTACTGTGCGCTTTCGGAACCCACTAAAATAGGAGCAAGAATGGTCTGTTTTTAAAGGGGGCGAAGGGCCGGCTGTGGCTGACATCAGTGAAAAAGTATCGCCGTTGATACGCATTAGCGAGCAGCGATACGGCGAGGGATGATTGCGCCGGACGCGCGAGCGCGCCATATATCGCGTCCTGGGCGTGTCTGGGGCGACTGTGGCGGCGCCAAGTTGATGCGCGCGCCTGACGGATGGGCGCGTCATTTTTCACGGGGCTCTTCGGCCGCGGTGAGCTATGGACACGGAATCAAATCTAGACCGCGCACGGGCGCCATAAATCGCCGCCCAGAGGCAGCGCAGAGGCAGTTAATTGGGCGCTGTCTGGCGGGCCGCGCCTCGCCATAACTCGGCCTGTTTATCGCGGCCGGCCAGGCCCAGAACCCGGGCCGTAGCCGGCGCCGCCGGATCAGTCCTAATCACCAGCACCCGGATCAGCGCCCCCTGCGCCGCCGGGCCAACGCCGCCTCCCCCTCGCTGCCAGCCTGCTCTTGCCCTTGGCGCTACAGATAGCGAACCATCCACATCTCATGCGTAGGTCATCTGTTACATCTCTGTTTATACATACACTGACTGAAGTGACAAAACTCATGGGATAGCCATATGTACATATACAGACGGCGGTGGTATCGCGTTCAAAAGGTATGAAACGGCAGTCCATTGGTTGAATTGTCATTTGTACTTGTGTGATTGTTGGGAAAAGTTTCCGACGTGGCTGAGGCCGCACGAACTTTGAACGCGGAGCACGAGTTTGAGCTAGAAGCATGGGACTCCATTTCGGAATTCGTTAGAGCGTTCAATATACCGAGATCCATAGTGTCAAGAGTGTGCCGAAAACACCCCTTCACTTAACGACCGAGAGCAGCGGCTTTTGCGTAGAGTAGTCAGGGTGAAAGTTTACCGTCTAACCTCCTTGCCTAGGGACGCCAGATGAAAGTTGATGTCGTCAAGACCTGAATGAAAATTGCGCAACCGATAACTGGGGAAGGGAGCTTGAGAGCGCTACCTAGAGAGCGTGCCGTTTCTGTACGATACTAGGCAAGAGGCTGGAGGGCTCACACGCTGATGTGTGGGTCCCTGAATTCTATACATTTTATTTTAAATGAATTCTTTTAACTTGACTTCTTTGTGATTTTTAAGGTATGTTAAAGATTGATGACAATTGATTACCTATTTATTAAAACTTTATCTCTCGACTATGCAGCAATTGTTCCAGTTTACAGATATTACAGTTTTACAACTTATAGCTCGGGTATATTATATACTAATCTGCACGCACATTTCTACGGGCAAGACGGAATTGCGTTGGCCAAATGTATACCACCAAAGTCTCCCAATATTTCACGTAGGACATCCACTATGTGAGGAGGATAACGGGCAAACTGGGGACCAGATACGTGAACACAGGGGGTCAAATTTCCGGAATTAAACGAGAACATTCATTTCCTTACACAATCCAAAGCTGAAAATAAAAGAATTAGTACAAATATTCAAATACCTCTCTTACATGCGTGAACATTGAGACAGACGCACTGAGGGCACGTCTGCTCACTTACCCGTCTTCTGTAACACCCCACGAATATGGCGGGCACCGGAGGTCTTCCTGGGCCCCGGTGGAGGGGGTGGTCAACCACTTGGTCGTGACCAGCCTCTCCACCCCAAATCTTGGGACACTGGAAAGTCTTTGGCTTTTACCTGCCTGTGCTCTCTCTCTCTCTCTCTCTCTCTCTCTCTCTCTCTCTCTCTCTCTCTCTGATCCCCTACCCGGGAGTAAGGTTGGCACTACTATACTACAGAACTGCTTCCCAACAAAGATTTGGCCACGCTTTACGGAAAGGTGTGAGGAGGATTAGGAAAGTTCATGTGCAGATTCACATTCACGTACAAGAAATGCATAATACACGACACATATAAATACGTATTATGAAGCCTGACACATTTCTTTCCACCCGTCCACATGGGTTCTGTTGCACCCGCGGCCGGCCGCGTCGTGTAATAAAATTGGCTGCGGAGCCGCCTCTGTTTCTATTTCCCGGTGCGAGCGAGCAGCGAAACCTGTTGTTTATAGAGCGGAAACAACTGTACCGTTTCAAGTACTAAAAGACAAGCAACATTGCCTAAAATAACTGCAGGAATCAGTGTGGGACGTACGACGAACGTATCCGTTAGCAAAATGCGACGAAATTTGGCGTTAATGGGCTATGGCAGCAGACGACCGACACGAGTGTCTTCACTAACAATACGGCGTAGCCTCCAGCTCCTCTTCCGACCTCTTGGATCGTTGACGACTGGAAAACGGTGGCCTGGTCATATGAACCTCGATTGCAGGTGGTAAGAGGTGATAGCAGGGTTGTAGCGTTGCTCTTTGGGGGCAAAAAGAAAAAGAATTGTTATTTATATGTTGTTTTTTTTTTGAAAAATGTCGAAAACGTGAGTATTTTGGTGGGCCGCTTGGCAACTGAATCGGGGATTGATTACACTATTATAATAATATACGCTGAGCATTAAATACCTGAATAAGAGAAACATTATCATTTCCGTGCATTTTTATATTCGCGATGTAATCATACCCGGAACAACACTACGGGACTAGAAGATTTATAGGCTTTAAAAGAAATGCAACACTACACAATTAAAAAAAAAGTTGGTTCAGAAGTAATAGGAAAACGATAATGTTCCTTCTGCCTCATGCTGCGTTCGGCCCATCAGCGTGATAGTAATTTCTGGTGATGAACTAACACAAAATAATTATTAATTAAGTAAACGAGGAGATGGAAATCATCAAGGTTAATTTACTAAAATAAGCACACTTATCTTCAACACATTTTTTTTTAATGCTACGTAGCTTTTCATATTAAATTACAATAGATGACCATTGTGGTTAAATACTCTTGATGCTGTCTGTTCGTAATCAATTACAAGAAACTACGTGTTTTCTGATTGGAAAAGTAACAATTAGCATATTCACTCAATATTTTCACATGAAATATAAAATACCGTTGCGGAACGCAGCAAGTCCGCGTCCGCCTTTCATGGAATACAAACAGTAAAAGGTGAGGCACCAAATGCCTCATTTGTCTTCAAACAACAGAATTCTTTTTTATATATCATTAATCGATACATGTACATAGAGATTTACAGGCACCGCGCAAGAACGGCAAAGATAAAGAATAATAGATTCTGTCGCTGCTATGCGATAGTTCATTTCTTTTACTTTTCAATTATTGGATAACTTTAGGCCATCAGGCGTGTACTATTGAGCGTATATTAATGTTTGTGAGGCGAAAATTACTAATATTACAGAGTGTGGCGCACACCCCACGAAGACACGAATCCAAGTTGTCAACAAGGCGCTGTGCAAGCTGGTGGTGGCTCGTTAATGGTTCGGGCTGTGTTTACATGGAATATATTGCGTCCTTTGATTCAACTGAACCGTTAATTGAATGGAAGTGGTTATGTTCGGCTACTTGGAGACCATTTGCAGCCATTCATGGACTTCATGTTCCCAAACATGCTCAATGTCACCTGGACACAACTGTTCGCCATTGTTTGAAGAACATTCATGCCAGTTCGAGCGAATAATTTGGCAACACAGATCGCTCGACTTGAATACCATGGAACATTTATGAGACATCATCGAGAAATCCGTTCGTGCACAAAATCCTGCAGCGCCATCGCTTTAGCAGTTACGGACTGCGATATATTCACATCATGCCTCAACATTTCTGCAGGGGATTACCAGTGACTTGAGTCGATGGCGCGTATAGTTGCTGAACTACGATGGGAAAAAAGGGGTCCGACACGATACTAGGAGACATCTCATGACGTCTGCCACCTCAGTCTATTATGAATGAAAGTCTGCAGCTGCGTTTTTCATTCTGTGTGTTGTGATCTCAAGTACTACTGTAGGTACGAGGCGAGTTTCGAAAGCAAGGTCAGTTTGGTCGTAAAAAGAATAAATAGTTTTTATCTATTTCACTTCACCACATAATCCCCATTTACATAACACATATAAACTTTTTTGTTACGCTGCTCCAGCTTCTTTAACTCCTCTGCATAGAAGTCTGCCACCAGGGAATTGAACCAGATGGTAACGACAGTCTAGAGTTCATCGTCGTTTTGAAATAGTTGCCCATCCAGCTTTTTCAAAGACAAGAAGAGGAAATAGTCGCTTGGTGCATGGTCGGGATTGTATTTAGGCTGGTCAAAAAGTTCCACACGAAAATCTTGGTCTCCCTTCCTTGGTGTTTGCAGCGATGTGAGGGCGTACGTTGTCTTGGAGGATTATGCGAGACGATACTTTCTCGCGGCGTGTCTTTGATTGCACGTCTTAGTTTGCATAGCCTTTCATAGTATACGTCATCTGTAATTGTTGACCCACGGCCCATGAAATCAATCAAAAGGATGCCCTTTTCGTGCCTGAAAAAAGGTAGCCATCATTTTTCGACTCGAGGCCGAAGATTCTTTTAACATTTTTTTGTTTGTTTCAACTTGAATGACGTCCATGTATTGACCGTTATTCCAATTCTGCGCTGGTGTGCGATGTCCACGTCTCGTCGCCCTGGAACCCACCTCGCACATAGTTTGACATCCAAGCTGTGCACCGACAGTGTTATAAATTGAGGTTCGAGCAACATTATGGAATTCATTAGCCACACCACTAACCGTCAAACGCCGATTACGTCGAACTTTTTAATTCACTTGATCAACGATGTCCTCGGTCTGAATACTGGGCCTGCCACTCCGCTATTCGTCGTCAACATTATGGCGGCCATTTTGAAATTCGCAACGCCATTTTCGAACTTGTATATCACTCTTTATTTCAGGACCGTACACCAGGCATAACTCACTATGGATTTCAGCAGCTGAAAATGGTTGCGCTAGCAAAAATTCAATCACACCCCGCACTTGACAACTGACGGGATCTACCATTGTCCCGGCCATTGCAATCTGCCCTCACCGAGTGGCAGACGACTGCTGAATCATATCAACACTGCAGTAGTTTCCTAAAAAGCCGGCAGACAGCGCTGCTTGCGTGAAACTTCATTCAGGTTCATTCAGGCCTACCATCAGTTGAATATTGGTCATTGGATCAAATATTTGAATACACCTCGTATTTTGATACGGTTTTCACTAATAGATAGATACAAAATACGTGATTACGTGGACATCTGCAACTGAGGAACGTGTTACTAGAATAAATTAAAAACCGCTTCAGTTGCCATTAATTTCGTATTTATTGCACGATCGGTTTCGAAGCTTAAAGCTTCACCTTCAGGTGCCACCAACTGCGTGCAGGAGGAGGAGCTACCAGCGTAAGACTATGGAGTTCATACATACATACACACACACACACAAATTTGTGGCGGTCGGGCCAGTCGGTCATGCAGGCTGATACCCATGTCAAACAAACGCATGGGACTGGAACAGAGACGCTAAAGTAAAGGGAGGGATGCGGACAAAAATGAACTCAGTAAATGAGTAACTAAAAATAAATAACTGCACTCACACGTACAACCAGCAACCGCAGCGTCCGCCTCGGCAGCAGGACACGCAAGTGAAAAGTGCACAGTGCAGTTGGCCAGGGAGTCAGCTGGCCGCGGGGGCGGAAGCGACTGACGTAGGAGCCAGTGAGATGGCGAACCGAAACAGGTAGCCGAAAAAGTGCGGGAAGCAGGAGCGGACTGGCTCTTTCGCTTACGTAAGTGTGGTTCACAAGATCAGTACAAAATGAACTGTAAATACAAGAATAAATATAACATCTTATAAAAATAAGTATTAGGCAAAAATGCCTAAAAGTCAACTAATAGAGTGCATCAGAATAAAAAGATGAAAGATCAAAATGCAACTAAAACAAAATTCAGTGTCAGCTGAATAAGAGTATAGAGGCACACAAGTTGGCCGGCCGCGCTGCTGCTACGGTCGCAGGTTCGAATCCTGCCTCGGGCATGGGTGTGTGTGATGTCCTCATGTTAGTTAGGTTTAAGTAGTTCTAAGTTCTAGGGGACTAATGACCACAGCAGTTGAGTCCCATAGTGCTCAGAGCCATTTGAACCATTTGACGCACACAAGTTCAGGTATTTCCTCAGAGATACTTCGCAGTTTTTACCAGTAGTAAAGGGAAATGTCAGGGAAATACTGGTCACAAGTATCGCTGTCAGGCGTCAAGATTTAACTGATGGTCAAATACAATCTGACCTGATCGTCAGACTCAATTCACATTTGGTGCCGAGGTCATCGACTGTATAATTCGTCGATCGGAGATGAAACTGTTTTAGTAGTTTTTCTCAGGACACTGATGACAGGAACGAATGCGTGATGCCGATTACAATGATGCGAATAGTGCAGTTATTGGGGCAGCGATCTGTGGAACTCAATCTTATGCTGTGCTGAGCGTGCTGGGTCCTCGATGATGGCTTGCGAACTGTATCGACTTGTGTTCTAGCGCCCTCGAAACTTTGGTGGCAGTGGTACACAGGTTTTTGGACAACATGGTTGTGGAGGTGAAGCAGCGATTAGTATGATTAATCAACTATTCAAAAACAGTCTTAATCTCATTATTTATTATTATTATTATTATTATTATTATTATACCACCAACCGGTTACAGCCCGACATAGGGGTCATCTTCTGGGCGTTTACACCATTGGTCGACTGCTGGTGGTGTCACTCATGTCCACACGACGGCAGGAAACTATTCATAGTTTCCTGCCGTTATGTAGATACCAGCAGTCGACCAATGGTGTAAACGCCCAGAAGATGACCCCTACGTCGGGTTGAATCCGGTTGGCGATATAATAATAATAAATGCGATTAAGACTGTTTTTGAATAATTGAAAAGTGTTACACAGGTCTGTTATTTCTGCATCGGAGATACCAACTTTCGTAAATACCGAAACGCTTAAATCCACATAACTCCTTGCGTTCCGCTGTATCGCGAACCACGTAAACATTTTGTAAAGTACAAATGCGTATAAACTTAATGAGTATCATATCTCAGTGTTAAATGCCTGTTTGTACGTTAGCAAAGAAGAACATAGTTTGCTCATAATACTGTTATCATTATTTTACGTATGTATTCAGTTAGAATAGATATTTCTTGCACTCACAGAAGGATAAAACGTTCTGCGTAAATCTAATAGATAAAATAATAGCAACGAAAGTGCTAAACCGTTATGTACTTAAATTGACTGTATTATGTCATATAGATGTCACGAAGTCACGGAACTTCCATTTGGTACCAGAGATTATGTGGATGTCTGTGAGAACATTAGTAGCGGTGATGATTACGTTAGAAGGTCGATGACGCAGTTGATTTCTCTGTTGCCTTTCAGAATCAACGAGCCATTTCCACACACCACTAAGACCGCAACCAGTCTCCTGGTTAAGTTTGTTGTTACCCATTCTGATCAGCGGCTCCTTTGATAACAAACGCACGGGATAAATCTGTTTCATTAAACATAATCGTATTTATTCGAAAAGGCATTATTTGTCGAAATCGCGAAATTTAATGTGGCGTCGATGCTCTTTGTAGCGTTCTGGAATTGCTCGAATTAGCAGACCATTAGAACTCCTATCACGTTCACAAGGTGTTAAAAAAAAAGATCAAAAAGCTTCCGCTTGCGTGAGTTTCTGCAGCCTGTATGCAATGTAGCGCAACTCCGACGAGGGTGTATAAGCACCAACGTGTGCATAAGAGATTAGTGTGGCATTTGTGTCTTCCGGCCGTGCGTGCAGTAAATGCGGAAACGTGAATTACCTGATGCGTGCAAGCAGACTCATCTGTTGTCTAGCGAAGGACAAACACTGATAGCCATCCATCGGAGAATGAAGAATGTATATGGGGCAGCATCTCTGTCGAAAATCACCGTTGTGGAATTGTGCGACAATGTGACTTCTTCTGTGTCAGCATGGTAATGATGCTGTCCAAAAAGCAAGGGTCACTTTTTTCTGCTACTGAGGGAATCAGCTAAACATTTTGGACTGGCCTGTTTCAAGCGCCGATCTGAACTGCAATGATTTTTTTTTGTTTGTTTTTAAGATGAACTGGGAAGTCGGTTGTGTGTGCAGTCAATACACCCAAAAACCGAGCAACAACTATTGACTGTGCTTAGGGAAGAATTCAAACAAATTCCACGTTCCGAGAAAAAGGACTTGATGGAAAGCCTTCCATGGTGATTGAACACCGTAGAAAAGTTCTTCCACAGAATGCTGTTTCTTTTTCATTTTTGCACTTGCAATAGGCTGTCTACACCGCAAAGAAGGCTTGCCCGTGTTTCGTTGAAATTGAATGACGCGCGTGTTAGACCATAGCTCCCTTCATTGGTAAAAATCTTACACGGTGTTTGACCGCTAGCAACCAGGTGTAATCAGTCAGTTCAAGAAGTGCACACGTATTTCGTAATGGTGTGATATACGTTGTCCTTGGAAAATAAAGCGCGATGATGTCCTTGTAGAGCGTTCAGTCCCTAAATCCTAAGTTTGTCAATAACAACATGAAATCAAATGTATAAATACGCCACAAACGAAGAAATTTGAAGTCCAATAAACTGAAAACAAATAATACAATGCTAATGAACAGATTGCAAGTAACATGTGTTAAACAATGATCAACATTGGCTAAGGTTATATAATCTGTAAACGGAGCTGATGGCTGTAGATGCCAACGAGGAAATTATTCGGAAAGGTAACGGTCGCGTCTCTTCAACATATTTCCCCAACCCGGCTTGAGCTCAGTTGTCGTCGACGGAACTGATTCATGTAGGAAATTCTTTTCGTGGTCGGTTCACTTGCTTGTAACGGTAAACAGCCACGCTAAATGGACTATTTCTTTTCCGTTATAGCCAAATTTTCCACTCAGTGTGCGCTGTGGGAATGTTTTTTTTCTTTTTTATGTCAGCATTAAATAGCGTGAAAGAAGGCAGTGCATAGCGTGGTGTGTCATTTAACGAGATGGTGGGAGACAGGTAATTTACTAGAAAGGGGATCAGAGAGAGATGGGTATGTGTCGCTAAGCGGCGAAGCATAAAACAAATCCTACAGTGTGTGCCAAAAACACGGCAGACGCTGTTCGGTTCCGAGATAAGCATAGGAAGAAGAGGCGATATATTTCCCGGATCCATACCCTATCAGCGGGGGCTTAACGGGCGACAGAGCCAAGCTTCGGCACAGTTCCGCAGAGAGACGCTAGTCGCGGCGGCGGAGCAGTGTGTTTCATCACGAGCCGGGCTGCGGCGCTTCTTCGGTTGTGTATGAACGGCGAACGTCAGTGTAACTGTCTCCCAGGGCTTAGAGCAGTCACTACCCTGCATTCTTCTTCACTCGTTAATCACTCATTGTTTACAGAAGAACGGAAAGAGCAGGCAGAAGCAGACCTTGGGTATGATCGGAACACAAAATACGATACCAAAGCTACGACATCTCTTAGGAGGATGTTAACGGGAGGTTTATAGAATTTGTAGGTTTAAAGAGAGTTTTTGACAAAGTTGACTGGCTTACACTCTACGAAATTCTTGAAAGTAGCAGGCAGCACAAGGTTATCAACAACTTGTACAGAAACAAGATAGCACTTCTAGGTATAACGAAAATAAAAGGGAAGCAATAAATGAGAAGTCATCCGGTCTGTTCACTGAGCAAGCAGTGAAAGATACCGAGGAAATTTAAAAACTGAATTTTAATGTAGGGAGAAGAGAGAAATTTTGACATTGGCCGCGACATCGTAAACGTATCAGAGACAAAAAACGACTTGGAAAAGCAGTGAGTGGAATGCATAGTTTTTTAGCTTATAAGATGAATACCACAAACATAAGCCGGCCGAAGTGGCCGCGCGGTTCTGGCACTGCAGTCTGGAACCGCGAGACCGCTACGGTCGCAGGTTCGAATCCTGCCTCGGGCATGGATGTGTGTGATGTCCTTAGGTTAGTTAGGTTTAACTAGTTCTAAGTTCTAGGGGACTAATGACCTCAGCAGTTGAGTCCCATAGTGCTCAGAGCCATTTTTTGAACCACAAACATAAAACAGTGGTAAAGGAATGAGGTCGAATTAGATCAGGCCGAGGGAATTAGATTAAGAAATGAGACACAGTTTACCTTTTGGCGTGTGCCCATCGCAGACACTCTAGGTGTGGTGTCCCCGCTTTTTAACGACACCATGGTTCATTAACTGAACATACCGTGACATCATTCGTATTTTTTACATGGTGTAGAATATTTTAACCGGACGGACGGCGTCGCGATGGGGAGACCGTTTGCTCCAATTATAGCCAACTTCCTTATCGAGCATTTCGAGGACATCATCTCGGACGCGGCTCGTGCAAAGCCTATTAGTTTTTATCACTACGTCGACGATACCTCCTTCGTGTGGCCACATGGCAGAGTTCCAGGAACACATCAGCTACATCCACGACGACAGGAACTTCGCGATGGAAGTAGAGAAGAATGGTTCCTTGCCGTTCCTGGACAGTCACAGCATTTACCGCAAGCCTACTCACAACGATCTGTATCTGCACGCCATCGGCTACCACCACCCAGCACAGAAACGGTCTGTTGTGAGGACCTTGGTATGGCGGACTGAAACTGTCTCGGACGCCAAAAACCTGCCGAGAGAAGTGAACCACTTACGTAAAGTTTTCGAGGAAAGCGGTTACAACAACACCACAAGCAGTTCCATCTAAGCCATCAAAGCAGAAGGCCTCCGAAGAAGATGGCGTTTTCAACTTTTTGTGGTGTAGTAACAGGGAAGATAATCCGCGTCCTGAAGAGACATAAGATCGACATTTTTCAGAACCCCCAACAAACATCCGGCAACTAACGAAGCCTGTGAAAAACGATGTAGGGCTCCGAACACCTGGAATATGCAAAATGCGGTTGAGTGCAAGCAGTTACACATCGGTCAGACTGTCGGTACTATTGAACAGCGCCGAATAGAATATGAAAGGAGTTTCTGCCGATGCTATCGCGAAGAGTCAGCTGTGTCTGAACATGCACTGGAAAACGGACACCGAATTTGTTCGACGAGACATCTGTTATTAAACAGGCCAACGGCGTCTAGGATAGCTTAATGAACGAAGTAATGGATATCAAAATATCGGACAACACCCTCAGTAAAGATTGTGCCTTGCACCTGAGTACGACCTACAATCTTGTGATTAGGGTGTTGAAGCCGGCGCCGCTGTCGCGCCACGAAAACATTACCATAATGTGATCAAAAGTATCCGGACCCATACGAAAAAAATGTTTCTCGTATTAGGTGCATTGTGCTGCTAGGTACTCCATAACAGCGACCTCAGTAGTCATTAGACATCGTGAGAGAGTAGAATGAGGCGCTCCGCGGAACACACGGACTTGACCGTGGTCAGGTGATCGGGTGTCTCTTGTCATACGTCTGTACGCGAGATCTCCACACTCCTATACATTCATAGGTCGACTGTTTCCGATGTGATAGAGAAGTGGAAACGTGAAGGGACACGTACGCCACAAAAGCGTACAGGCCGACCTCGTATGTTGACTGACAGAGACTGCCGACAATTGAAGAGGCTCGTTATGTGTAACAGGCAGACATCTATTCGCACCATCACACAGGAATTCCAAACTGCATCACGATCCACTGCAAGTACTACGAAAGTTAGGCGGGATGTGAGAAAAATTGGATTTCATGGTCGAGCGGCTGCTCATGAGCCACACATCACGCCGGTAAGTGACAAACGACGCCTTGCTTGGTGTAAGGAGAGTAAACATTAGACGACTGAAGAGTGGAAAGACATTATGTGGAATGATGAATCACAGTACACAATGAACGATCCGATGGCAGGGTGTGGGCACCGACCGACGTAGATACCTCTTATCAGTGCAGCACTCCATGAAGAATGGGCTGCCACTCCCCAAGAAACCTACCAGCAACTGATTTGAACATATGCCTGCGAGAGTGGAAGCTGTCAGCAAGGTTAAGGGTGGGCCAACACCATATTGAATTCTAGCATTACCGATGGAGGGCGCCACGAACTTATAAGTCGTTTTCAGCCAGGTGTCCGGACGCTTTCGATCACATAGTGTATACGATGCGGGAATGAGCACCAGGGACGTAACTGGCGACGGCGCCGCTATATAAGCTCGGCAGTGGCACCCCCAAGACAGTCTAACATTTGACAGTGACAGAGGACATTCCTCCCGAGGGATCGTGGACATTTAACCACTTGTCGCGGCTTGAAACCTGAGAATATTTTATTAATAAAAGCTGTTATTTGAGTAACAGAATAACTGAAAATGGTCGGGGTAGAGAGGATATAAAATGCAGACTGCTAATAGCACGTCATGAGTTTATGAAAATGATAAATTTATATTGCGTGTTAACATATTTAAGTTCTAAGATTTCCTTTCTGAAGATTTGTCGGGAGGGTAGCTTTGTACAGTAATGAATCGAGGACTAAGAACAATTCAGACCAGAGGAGAATAGAAGAGTCTGAATAGCGGCGCTACAGAACAATGCTGAAGATTGAATGGGTAGATCTAATTAGTAACCAGGTGGTACTACATCGAACTGAAGGCGAAAAGAAATGCGTGGTATAACTTGACTAAAGGAAGGGATCAGTTAATAAGACACATCCGTAAGCTTTAAGAAATAGTTACTTTGGTAATTGAGGGAACTTACGGAGTATAAAGGGTTGACTACAGTGTACAGGTTGTAGTTTGCATTAGTTACACTGAGATGAAAAGGCTTGGAAAGGATATATTAGTGTGGGGAATTTCATCACACCAGTCTTCGAACTTCACGAAGACGATGACGACGATCAGTAACGAAGTGCCGCTGTTGGAAAACCACAATTCGTTGCCGTCGGGCCCACGGATATGCTGTATGCTGCATGCTGCATGATGCGCTTGGCTTAAGTAAATGTTACTGAACTATCACATGTTGGTCTCGTAATTTCAGTTTTACTACGTAATTTCAGTTCTACTACGTGGGACATTACAAAAATACCCTTCACAGAATGATGGTATGTCGTAGACGGTACACACAGTACTTAAAATAACAGAATAACTGATGATTACATCCCTCGTTCAAGCATACAAAGAAGTAGAAACATGGAAGCGACGATTTTAACATTGCTGGTATATAATAGAGAAATTTAAACTTCGATATAAACTAAAAATTTGTGAGTCGTAGTGTAGTACAGTGCTATTTGCCACATAAATCTGAACTACAGTTTGATCATTGATGATGCTTCAAAACACAGCGAGATACTTCAGGTCGAAATAAATAATTATTGTCTCTTCAAAAGACATGACAGTTATCTCGCCCATTTGAATTGCGACTACGCACGTAAGGCCTCAAACGCAATCTTGTTTAGAGCCCCAAAGCAAACACTCTACAGGTGTGTTAATGAGTGAGCCACAGGAGGAAGAGAAGTATTCTAAAAACCGTCCACAAATTCAACGTGGCTAGGCGACAAAACTCTTAATTCTTCTGTAGGAATTTGTCAACTTCGTTTGTTAAAGTGGATCTCCACGCGTCATCGCATCTGTAGTTTGGTTTCACACAGTGAACTGCACTGCTTCCTATGAGTATAAAATTTATGCTGGCCCTTACGGCTAAAAAAGTCATGTGTCTCAGTACCTCTTGAACAAATGTAAATATTTTGTTTCAGTCCTACCATCGATCGAGTTAGCGAGGCAACTTAAATGCTGGATTTATATTCTAAACGAAGGGAGTTCAAATACCCGTTGGCCATTTTGCTTTAGGTCTTCCGGATCTCAGCTTCTGTTGCGGTAGCTTTTTCGAGAAATCACGACAGATTTCCACCACCAAATTCGTTCAACTGAACTGTACAACACCTATGTTCTTTCGATCTACCGGACAGTCCAGAACAGTATCGAGATTGAATTAATTAAAATTACAGAAAGCGGATAAGTTAATGCTACGGTGATGGAAATACTGGACAACACTACTTCGTATTGTCTCCCCGACGTGAGTACAACGTACAGAACATTTATTCTATTGTTATGTGGGCTTGTGTCACTGACTGCGTGGCCACTCCCGTCGGAGGTTAGAGTTCTCCCTTGTGTGTGTTGTGTGGTGCTGTTGTTGTTGTTGTTAGCATAAGTTAGTTTAAGTAGTGTGTAAGTCTAGACCTCAGCAGTTTGCTCCCTTATAAATTCACACACATTTCCACATTTTTATGTGGATTTAACTGCCGGTTATGTCCTCAAAGCGTTGTCCATTTATGTACATTCTGCATGTCGTCGTATTGTGGTAGGTTTGCATTAATAACCTAACTCTTGTCACCCGGGATAATTACTTCGCGAATTATTTGCGTTTTGCATTTCAATGAAGTCGCGGTTGGCGTCCACGATCGTTGTTTCTGTTCGACAGTCAAGGTGTGTAGGACAAACACAATTTTTTGATGTTCGAAATGTTATGGGAAATGTCTTGATTTAGATATATTGCTCCTTTACGATTCGACACACTCCAGAGGCACTTTCGCTACTTAACACTGCTGCTCACTAGTGATCAGTTGTGTACGATTGTTAATTCAAACTGCGACCGTACTGTCTGCGCTAATCCCTTACTTTGTTTCCAGTTTGTCTTAACTCGCAGTAGATGCACCTTTCAAAAATTAAGCTACGCGATATTAAATATGGAAATAACTGCCTCACCGAGCGAGGTGGCGCAGTGGTAGCACACTGGACTCGCATTCGGGAGGACGACGGTTCAATCCCGCGTCCGGCCATCCTGATTTAGGTTTTTCGTGATTTCCCTAAATCACTCCAGGCAAATGCTGGGATGGTTCCTTTGAAAGGACACGGCCGACGTCCTTCCCCATACTTTCCTAATCCGATGAGACCGATGACCTCGCTGTTTGGTCTCTTCCCCCAAGCAATCCAATCCAATAACTGCCTCAACACATCTCCTGACTTCCGTATTGCATATCTTAGAATTGTGATGCTGGCGATGATCTCTTACTGGGATAGAATTTTTTTGGACAATGTGAACTATGCTATTACATATTGAAAGTTCGGTGGACTTACTGCAATATTTGGATAACCGGGTAAGTCAATGCTACGGTTATGAAATGAAAATACTGGCGTGTTTGGGAGCAACGATTAGGTACAGAATCAGTGCTTTCTGTTCATTTACAGAGCTGATCGTAGAATTGCCACATAATTGGACCACAAAACTTTTTTTTTCCAGTCTCAATATCCTGTTCTCTACATCCGATAAAAAAATCGTAAGTGAAGTTTGTTGATAACGTTAGTTTAATTCAAGAAAAATTGTCATTCTTCACAGGTCCCTGATACTGTTGAAGACGAGGGGTTACATAATTCCGACTTCCGGTCTGAAAATCACTATGCAATTGCTGAGATGTACCCGAGATACTTCCGTTCGCCACACTCGTGTAACTGGCGAGAATTCGCCGTCTCCTTTTCATATACGCAGCAGCCAAACCTCCTGTTAATTACGAGACACCTGCTCCCTTACGTGAAGTGAGATGATCGTCTCATTATGAAAGCAACGTCAATACACGTGTGATGTAATCGCAGAGAACTAGGCGTCGTTACTTTCATTTTGTCTTCGAGAATTATTGCTGCTGGCTTCCAGTGCCACTATAAGAGGTAACGTAAAACAGGTGCACATTTTTCTTCATTCATCCCGTTAATTGGGTCATAAATAATCTTCTAACAGAAAGGCCATTAATTACTGCAGGCAAATTTGATGCTCCGTTCTGGCAGTAAATTAACTTTCTTGCTTTACAGTCAATGGTTTTTGTACCGCATGATTCCTTTATGCACTACGCAGTTATTGCCAGATTAATACGCTTTATGTCAATCACGGATTGGAAATAAACGCATCAGGCAAAAACATAACATTATAGAAAGTAAATGGTGACACAGATCAATCTACTATGTATTGGATAGTTGTTTAGATGAAAAACGTAGCAGTCTTGCCATATAATTATATTCGAATGTTACAGCTTCGGAAAAAAGTGCTCGGTGCCTGCTTTGGAGATAGTAGTAGCATTGATATTCTAAAAACTTCAAAAGAACAGCCCTGTTCAGTCGCGTTTAAGTATTTTGTGTTGTGATCGCAACATCAATCTCAAACGGTAGCGGTACTGACATCATTAACAATAAATTTCCGCCCGCGTGCATTGATTTGCCTGAGGATATAACTTCAGACCCACTTAATGGCTAACATAAAACGAAAAAGCTAAAATGCAAAGTCCAAATTTCGCTTGAGACTTCACGGTCATAGACATTTGGTGCTCGACTGCGAAGACTTTAATTTGTAGGAAGTGCTTCATTAAAGGCTGAAATATGTTTGTTTTGTTGTCACATTCTCACTCATCAGCCGAGAATCGGAAAGCAGTTTTGCATCCTGAAGAGTGTCTGAGTCATCTGGTCCATATTTAATACGTCACATGTTTATCGACAGCGGTTGGTAAGCTCATTTACAAATAATGAAAGCCAATAAAGTAATTCCTCCATTCGTTTTGAATTTCGAATGACCCTTACAACTACGAACAGCAAAAACAAGTAAAATTAATGAATTTCGGTACTTGCTACAGTTTGTATTCCAAAGAAATAATTTTTGTACAGTGCAAGTTACAGACTGTTGTAAACTTCACTGTTTAAACACTCCTCTTGGAACCATTGTGTATCACTTAAAATTTTCCTAATACTGTACTACGCAATTTACGTAGAAAATGCATTTGTGAAGTCGTTTTCCTTGAATTGCCTTGTGACCAAGAAACTAAGGGTTACAGAGTTTTCGTTGCGAGTGAGAAGTGGTACTTCTCATTGTGCAATGCGCTGCCGCAACCATACAACCCCCCCCCCCCCCCCCACCCTACCCCCTCCCACGCAGTCCACCCTCTTTCCTATACCAGATCACTTGGTTTCTGCTGCGCTGGAAAGAGAATAAGAGGCAGGAATGATAAGTATTTTGTTAAAAGATCTAACACAGCACTATTCGTCTAAAACAACGAAACCGTAAATGAAGTGATAGAGACAATGTTGTTTGTATATGTGCTCTTACTTTGTCTTGTATGTGAGCTCTTACTTCGATGTGTGCAGTTCATTTTCAGGGAACCGGTGGCTCATGTTTATGTAGTAGTCATTGAAACGAGGAATGTTATTCAGTCTCATAATCACACTACACAAATTCCGTCCATCCCGCAGGAGACGGTACGCTTACACCGTATGAAACCGTACTTGCCTTAATAATGGGCTCAGTTAGGCGAGGAAGAGATCCCGCAAGTTTCTTCAGGTGGGGTATATCCAGCAGTAGTCAATCATTGGTGATAAGATACTCTAGAACTACCGTATTAATGTATGTTAATTCCTAAGTTTTACTGGCTTTTCCAAATAGCTCCAGAATGCCTTTCGCGAGGTACCCAACTGCAGAAGTCCATTACGTGCTGTTACATTCGCAATAGGCTATTTCCTCATGTTAAACATATGGTTCGGATTATTGTTACTCTGAGTGATCATAGCATTAAAATAGTATTTTCGGTCGATATTCTCACGAAATATGCTATTTTTATGTAATTAAAGCTTAAAAATCATTTCGAGATCCAAAACGCCTGTTACCTGCTGAAGCCCTGGCGTCATCACGGACTAGGTGCAAGACGGTGTGTTAAAGCAGTGTCAGTCAAAGTTATTAAGTTTTTCCGTATTTTTCTGCAAAAAGTTCAGATATTTAGAGATGATGGAAAACACAATTAAAACTTAAGTAACAATACATAGGAATTTTGTGAAAGCAGATATAGGAAACCTTCCGAAAGTTGAAGCGTTTATGCTCAATCCATTTGGAGCGCCGACTTATCCAAGGATGGACGGACAGACATCCTTTTCCCTGCTCGCTGCAACATCATTAAACTCGCTCAACTAAGGAATTTTATAAACGTTTCGCAATTGGGTCCGTATCCCATACGGCAAGGAGAACTCGACAATACTACACTGCTGGCCACCGTAAATGCAACACCCTAAAGGAAGCATCCGAATCATGTGAAATTTACACCATGGGTTTGCAGCGATGAGATATGCAACTGATTAGAATTTCAGCGCAGACGCACATCACGCGCGCCTGTGGCGCCACCTCATAGCGCCATTTAAGGCTTGGCGATTTCGACGAGTGTACGTTCGGCACGTGTGTTTACCTTGTGGTTGTTTCACAAGACGATCGGTTATGCCTCGTAGACAACAGCGAACATCTTTTGATCAAGTATCCGAGTTCGACAGAGGAAGGATAGTGGTTTACCGAGATTGTGGATTATCATACAGAGAAATCGCTAGTCGTGTTGGACGAAACCAAACAACTGTAATGCGGATGTGTGACCGTTGGATGCAGGAGGGTACGACGGACCGACGTGGTCGATCGCATTCACCTCGGTGCACCACTGCACGTGCTGATAGGCAAATTGTGCGCATGGCAGTGACGGATCGCTCAGTGACATCCCGAACCATAGCACAGCACATTGCGTCTGTAACGCATCATCCAGTGTCTGCGCGTACCATTCGACACCGTTTACAGCAGAGTGGTCTGTCCGCAAGACGTCCATTGCTTCGTCTACCATTGACGCAGAACCACAGACGTCTCCGTCGCCAATGGTGTGATGACAGACGGATGTGGACGGCAGAATGGAATGACGTTGTCTTTACCGACGAGGCACGCTTCTGTCTGCAGCACCACGATGGTCGGATTCGAGTGTGGAGACACCGTGGAGAGAGGATGCTGGACAGCTGCATTATGCACCGCCACACTGGCCTTGCACCGGGTATTATGGTATGGGGCGGTATTGGATATTACTCTCGCACGCCTCTAGTACGCATTGCCGGTACTTTAAATAGCCGGCGCTACATATCCGAGGTGCTGGAGCCAGTTGTCCTTCCTTACCTTCAGGGCTCGGCCACAGCCATATTTCAACAGGATAATGCGCGACCACACGTGGCACGCATTGTCCAAAGGTTCTTCGTCAATAACCAGATTGAATTGCTTCCCTGGCCGGCTCGCTCTCCGGATCTTTCGCCGATAGAAAACATGTGGTCCATGGTTGCTCAACGAGTGATCCAGATTACATCCCCAGCTGCCACACCAGATTATCTTTGGCAACGTGTGGAAGCTGCTTGGGCTGCTGTACCCCAGGAACACATCCAACGTCTCTTTGACTCAATGCCGAGACGCGTGGCAGCGGTGATCTCCAACAATGGCGGCTACTCTGGCTACTGATTCTGGCAGGAACCACATGTCACAGACGTCTGTAAACGTAATCATTTGATACTTGGTCAACATGTTATCTACAAAATAAATTTTGTTGTGCTACCTCTTGTCTTTCTTGGTGTTGCATTTACGGTGGCCAGCAGTGTGTTTCTGAGCGGGTTTGTGAAGTTCTGTAAATGTGATTTGGTTTTCATATGAGATAACTGTTGAGTCGTCTACAAATAAGTTAAAATATGCCTTAGGACCAGATGTGAACCAGCGACCTATGAATAACTACTTAAGATTCATTACAGTGCACAAGTTCTAGGGGACTAATGAACTCAGCAGTTGAATCCCATAGTGCTCAGAGCCATTTGAACCATTACAGTGCACCGCCTTACCAACTGAATTACCGGAAGAGTGCATGTAACATCGGACATAAGGACAGTCAAGTCTGCCAATTGTCACTGCGAATCTTATTTAGCTGAATGACGCTGTCCGTCCTTGGAACAGTGGGTAAGCATATCTTGGAGGTAAATTAATATTAACTCCAGGCTACAAGACACTCTCAATTAAGTTAAGGAATTTGTGCGTCGACGTGGTGGCATTTTGCCGGTAATACAGATGCTTTTGTACAAAGTGGTTCTACACATCATTTGTAACCAATTTTCCGAAACGTAATTTCCAAAACCACGCATCACAGTGAATGAGCCTACGACAGTCATAGCAGCATCACAACGTAGCCAGTGGCGTCACAAGCATCACGTGATTCAAATGGAGCGCTTTAGCAGGCTTTCAGATTATTTGAAGATCATTTCTGTTTCTTTGAAATACTGAAATTCAAGAGGACAAAAGTAGGTTATAAGCATAAAATGACATAATTAACGATTTACAGAATTCAAATACCCTAATGTCGCTAGGAAAGTGGTTGAGATCGACCTGCTTTCAACTGCCAGCAGCAGCTCTTGCCGGTTGTCATTGAAAAGACGTGACACTCTTCTCACGTTCCTGTCGGCTAGCATGTTTTTCCACCTCAGTTATTACGCCATGTTACGTGGCTGCAAATGGTACACCTTTGCCAGTACACAAGCTTGAACAGTCCACATTGGTACACCAACAAAGCGGGCAACTTCATTAAAGATTCAGTCACGGGCACGTTCAAACACGGTAACTTATTTTTGCCACCCGTTTCCATGTTGACCCGTCTTACTGTGCTGATTTAATAGAACCGACTGGCGTGTACACACTGCTTAAGTGCCATGGCCTAAGTCACCAGTGGAGGGTCACCTGGCGGCTTGATTCCAGTATAACACCATCTGCAACGCTCCAAAGCTACCAGTGTGCTTCAAGGTCAGGGGGAGGGGTAGGTGAACAAATACTTTTTCACACTTGGACGTTCTGCAGAGAATTAGTAGACAGTATGCTGATTGATATTTTATTTTTGTATGTAAACTTGTTTCGGCTTTATTGCCGTCATCAGTACCTCTGAAAACAATAGCATTTATTTATATCTTACATAATATGCAATCTACACAGGTTTTATAAACTGGATATTTTACTCACGTTCTGACGTTACAAAAGGACATTCACTGTTACGCCAAAACTTTATGACCGCTGCCCACCGCGGCATTGGAATACGACTTGTGGCGTTGCGGGCACTTGCCGAGATAACAAAAACGGAGCAGACACGGACAGGGGCTCACCATAGCGAAAGCAAAAGTTAAAAATGCGTAAATCTACTGAGATAAGCGACTTTGACAAAGGGTAGATTCATGTTACGCAGAGCCTGCGAACGAGTATCTCGAAAACGGCGAAGCTGGTCGAATGTTAACGTGCTACTATCGTGAGCATCTATAGAAAGAGGTAGGACCGTAAAACTACCGCTAAGCGCTAAGTTGTTTAACGTCCACGACCGTTCACAGAACGTGGGGTTAGTAGGTGGTGGTGCACACACAAGTATTTCGGAGCACACCGTTCATTGTACGTTGTTGAACATGGAGCTCCACCGCAGACCGCATTTTCGAAAGCTTTTAATAGGCCATCGCCAACGGCCTAGCCGCAGTAATTAACACCGGCTCCCGTCAGATCACCGAAGTTAAGCGCGCTCGGACTTGGCTAGCAGCTAGATGGGTGACCATCCGGGTCGGCTTGGCGCTGTCGGCAAGCCGCGCGGGATTAGCTGAGCGGTCTAAAGCGCGGCAGTCATGGACTGTGCGGCTGGTCCCGGCGGAGGTTCGAGTCCTCCCTCGGGCATGGGTGTGTGTGGTTGTCCTTAGGATAATTTCGGTTAAGTAGTGTGTAAGCTTAGGGATTGATGACCTTAGCAGTTAAGGCCCATAAGATTTCCCACACATTTGAACATTTTTTTGTTGGCAAGCGAGGTGCGCTCAGCCCTTGCGAGGCAAATCGAGGAGCTACTTGATCGAGAACTATGGCGGTTCCAGTCTCATGAACTAAGGTCTGGAGTGCGGTATGCTGACCACATGCCGCTCCATATCCGCATCCATTCACGCCTCTGAGCTGAGGATGACCGACGGTCAGACGATACCGTTGGTCCTTCAAAGTCTGTTCGGACGGATTCAAATCGTACGAATATTTCTGAAGTTCTGCTTCCGTTAGTAAGCGCAACGTTCCTATAGCCAACTGGGTCGTCTTTTAGCGAATCCACAGGTTTCTTTCTCATCTTATTCTTATCAGCAGCTTGGAATCACGGCCTGTTACACTTGTAGTGCGACAGTTCTAGCGCTTACCTGCCCTTGCTGTCTTCAGAATTGCGTGGACGAGGTATTTTACGACAGTCTCCGGACTCGTAGATTATAGAAATTCCACGTGTTCCTCCCTATCAGCGATGTGTTTGACTTGGGATAGACTCGGTTGACGGGTTTGCGACGAGGACGGGGCGTAGTGTGTGCCGACGGCAGCGTCACGGCCGCAGCTAGTGGGTAACCTCTGAGGCTGCTGCTCTGCTATATCTTGGCCCCGCGCCGCGCTCCCTGGACGTCAGTGTAATTGGCTGCCGTTCGGGCCGGCTGTTTGCCTTCCCAGAGGCAAACACCGGTTGGCAAACTGACTATGCAGCCGCCGCCGCCGCCGGCAGCCTCGCCTACCTGCTGATAAATAATTAGCCTGCCGCCCGCCGGGCCCTTCTCTCTCGCAGCCGCCATACTGATAGGACCCAGCATTCCGCCGCTCGGTATCAACTCGAGCGTGCCCAGCTGTCATTCCTTCACGTCTTCGCCCGGTTGAGCAGTTGACTTCTTCGGTGAATGCCATACCTTCACTTTGATGCGATCCCCAGAAACCAGATTTTGCTTAACCTCTGTCAAATGCCGCAGGCTCAGTTCTCTAAAATTTAATAACAACACTGATAGTCTGACGGAAAAAAATCCCAGCATCAATAAATAATTAATGTATACCAATGATGTTAAAGGAATTCATTTGCCTGGGTAAAATATTTAAGTGATAACATTGCAAGACCATATGTTGATGTAAGCGCGAGAAAAGCCATTGCAAATGTGAAATACTGGAACATCAGTAACTTGTGTAACCGCCAGAATGCTGAATGCAACCGTGCATGCATTGTATTGCGCATGTGCCGGATGTCACTTTGTGGGATGGAATTCCGTGGCTATAGAACTTAGTACGGGGACGGTTAAATGCTCGTTGTGGATAACGCAGGAGTTGTCGTCCAATGATGTCCTATATGTGCTTGATTGGAGACATACGTGCCGATCGAGCTGGCCAGTGCAACGTGTCGACCTTCTGTAGAGAAAGTTGGGTTACAACAGCAATATACGAGCGAGCGTTATTCTGTTGGAAAACATCCCATGGAATGTTGTTCATGAATGTCACCTAAACAGGTCGACTCACCAGACTGACGTATAAAATTGCATTCAGGGTGCGTGGGATAATGACTCTAGTGCTCGAGCTGCTATACGAAATCGTACCCCAGACCATTACTTCAGGTGTAGACCAGTGTGTCTTGCACGCCGACAAGTTGGTTGCAGGCCCTCACCTGGCCTGCTCCAAACCAACACACGGACGTTACTGGCACCGAGACAGAATCAGCTGTCATCAGGAAACACAACAAGATCTCAATCATGCCGTGCAATGAGCACACCTTTGACACCAATGAAGTCGCAAATGACGTTGATTTGGGGTCAGTGAAACACTACAGGGCGTCAGGCTCGGAATTGTCCGTGGCGTAACCAGTTTCTAACAGTTAGTTGTCTCACTGTGAAGCCAACTGTAGCTCAAATGGCAGCTGCAGACGCAGTATGATGAGCAGTAGCCATGCGCCCAACACGATGATGGTCTTACCTCTCGATAGAGCCAAGTGACCGTCCAGAGCCCGATCTTCTTGCGTCTATACATTCTCGTGTCTACCGCTTCCGGCAGTCATGTACAATGGTTACAGTCATGCCAAGTGTCACTGAAATACCGCGGAAGGAACATCCACCGTCTCGTAGCGCTATTACCCAACCTCGTTCAAACTCACTGAAGTTTTGATAATGACATCTTCGTCACTTTAAAGGCATTCTTGATTAACATCAACTCACCATGGCCAATCTCAGAGCTATTAACGCTTGCAACCGTTACAGAGTATTTAAAAGAAACCAGGTTTACATCGTCATTGTGATGCTATTAGCGCCGCTCTTAAGCGATTGACGCGAAATTTGAAGAGAAATCATGTTTGAAATGTAGAAACACGCCTACCAACTGCAGTTTATCTCGCACAATCCCTTCTCGGTGATGGGATTTTTTTTCTGACAGTGTGATGATGATGATTATGATGGTGGTGGTGATATAAATGTTTTGAAATAATAATAATAATAATAAATAACACAGAATAATAAATAAAACAGAATTGACAGCAAGAAACAAGACAAAAGCTATAAATACCTATGCCATACCAATATTGACCTACTCATTTGGAGTAGTGAAATGGAGTAACACAGACCTAGAAGCACACAATACACTTACACGATCACAATGCCACAAATATAGAATACATCACATACATTCAGCAACAGAAAGATTCACATTAAGCAGAAAGGAAGGAGGAAGGGGATTCATAGACAAAAAAAACCTACATTATGGACAGGTAGACAATTTAAGGAAATTCTTTCTAGAACGAGCAGAAACTAGCAAAATACACAAAGCAGTCACTCATATAAATACATCGGCTACACCAATGCAATTTCATAACCACTTCTACAACCCTTTAGATCACATAACATCAACAGATACGAAGAAAGTAAATTGGAAAAAGAAAACACTACATGACAAGCACCCGTATCATCTAACACAACCACGCATCGATCAAGACGCATCCAACACATGGCTAAGAAAAGGCAATATATACAGTGAGACGGAAGGATTCATGATTGCAATACAGGATCAAACAATAAACACCAGATATTACAGCAAGCATATTATTAAAGATCCCAGTACCACAACAGATAAATGCAGACTTTGCAAACAACAAATAGAAACAGTAGATCACATCACAAGTGGATGTACAATACTAGCAAATACAGAATACCCCAGAAGACATGACAATGTAGCAAAAATAATACATCAACAGCTTGCCTTACAACATAAACTTATAAAACAACACGTTCCCACATACAAGTATGCACCACAAAATGTACTGGAGAATGATGAATACAAATTGTACTGGAACAGAACCATTAAAACAGATAAAACAACACCACATAACAAACCTGACATCATACTCACCAATAAAACGAAGAAATTAACACAACTAATCGAAATATCCATACCCAATACAACAAATATACAAAAGAAAACAGGAGAAAAAATTGAAAAATACATCCAACTGGCTGAGGAAGTCAAGGACATGTGGCATCAGAATAAAGTTGACATTATACCGATTGTACTATCAACTACAGGAGTCATACCACACAATATCCACCAGTACATCAACGCAACAGCTACATCCAAACGTATATATACAACTACAGAAATCCGTAATTATTGATACATGTTCAATTACCCGAAAGTTCCTAAATGCAGTATAACATATACCGTACAGTTAAAAGGAAGTGACGCTTGATCAAGGTTCGCGTCACGTCCCATTTTTTAACCAGACTTAACGTCTGAGAAAGTAAAGAAATAATAATAATAATAAATGTTCTGTGTTCTGGATAAAGTCATAGCAGAATTGAGAAAACTCACGCAAAAACATCGAGTTGTGAAAGTCCAAATTGGAGGGAAGTGCTACAAAGCCATTGAAACCAACTGTTTTGCCTTCACTGACGATCTCGCCTGTTTAGCTTACACACAAAAGACACAATAAAACAAATAGAATTACTTAAAGAAACTGCTGAAAAAGCAGGCTTGCAAATTTCATTTGAAAAGACAGAAATCATTACAAATATCAAAAATCCACCAAAGAAAATAACTACGAAATACGGGAAAATACAGGTATCTAAACATTTTGAATATCTTGGTGAACTAATTCAGCCTGTGGCAAAAGGTCATCCAGCCTGCAGGGCTAGAATACAAAAACTAGAGACAGCAACTCACTACTGCAGACAAATGTATTCAAAAAAATGTATATCCAAAAACATTAAACTCGGACACTACCAGACTGTCATAATACCGCAGATACTATATGCATTAGAAACACTGGCAAATTTTACATACGCAGAACAGATAGAAAATCGCGAAAGAAGAATTGTGAGGACAATTCTTGGACACAGGAAAATAACAGATGATCAAGGCAAGCCTGTATACAGACTATAAAGCAACAAAGAAGTGTATACGAAGTGCAGCAAAATTACAGACGAAATTAGAAAAAGATGATGCTCCTTTTATGCTCACATCATGAGGATGAACCCGAATAGGCTTACAAAACAAATATTTTCGTACATCGCAAATCTAAAAAATTAAAGTTTATGGTTTATCAACACAGAAAGAGATCTAACAGAAATGGACATAGATCAGGAAACAATATTTAACAGAAACCTTTTTAGAAAAAAACTGAATTCATTCACGGGTTTCGGTGTGAAAATTAAGAAGACTTGTGGAACTAAATGGTCTGAAGAGAGAAAAGCCGCCTTCAGCGCAAGAATGAAAGAAGTGTGGACTGAGAGAAAGAAGACTTCCCAGAAGCGCAAGAAATAACTGTTTTCACGGTCTTGAACGGCCAAATTTGTATAATAATAATAATAAATGGAGTAACACAGACCTACAAGCACTCAATACACTTACACGATCACAATGCCACAAATAAAGAATACATCACATACATTCAGCAACTGAAAGATTCACATTAAACAGAAAGGAAGGAGGAAGGGGATTTATCGACATAAAAAACCTATTTTAATTCCACTCCTGAACCTTTCTTTTATTTCCATCATTGCTTCCTCGATGTACGGATTGAAGAGCAGGGGTGAAAGGCTACAGCCTTGTCTTGCACCCTTCTTAATACGAGCACTTCGTTCTTGATCGTCCACTCTTATTATTCCCTCTTCGTTGTTGTACATATTGTATATGACCCGTCTCTCCCTATAGCTTACCCCCTACTTTTTTCAGAATCTCGAACACCTTGCACCATTTTATATTGTCGAACGCTTTTCCCAGGTCGACAGATCCTATGAAAGTGTCCTGATTTTTCTTTAGCCTTGCTTCCATTATTAGCCGTAACGCCAGAATTGCCTCTCTCGTCCCTTTACTTTTCCTAAAGCCAAACTGATCGTCACCTAGCGCATTCTCAATTTTCTTTTCCATTCTTCTGTATATTATTCTTGTAAGCAGCTTCGATGCATGAGCTGTTAAGCTGATAGTGCGATAATTCTCGCACTTATCAGCACTTACCGTCTTCGGAATTGTGTGGATGATGCTTTTCCGAAAGTCAGATGGTATGTCGCCAGACTCATATATTCTACACACCAACGTGAATAGTCGTTTTGTTGCCACTTCCCCCAATGATTTTAGAAATTCTGATGGAATGTTATCTATCCCTTCTGCCTTATTTGACCGTAAGTCCCCCAAAGCTCTTTTATATTCCGATTCTAATACTGGATCCCCTTTCTCTTCTAAATCGACTCCTGTTTCTTCTTCTATCACATCAGACAAATCTTCACCCTCATAGAGGCTTTCAATGTATTCTTTCCACCTATCTGCTCTCTCCTCTGCATTTAACAGTGGAATTCCCGTTGCACTCTTAATGTTACCACCGTTGCTTTTAATGTCACCAAAGGTTGTTTTGACTTTCCTGTATGCTGAATCTGTCCTTCCGACAATCATATCTTTTTCGATGTCTTCACATTTTTCCTGCAGCCATTTCGTCTTAGCTTCCCTGAACTTCCTATTTATTTCATTCCTCAGCGACTTGTATTTCTGTATTTCTGATTTTCCCGGAACATGTTTGTACGTCCTCCTTTCATCAATAAACTGAAGTGTTTCTTCTGTTACCCATGGTTTTTTCGCAGCTACCTTCTTTGTACCTATGTTTTCCTTCCCAACTTCTGTGATGGCCCTTTTTAGAGATGTCCATTCCTCTTCAACTGTACTGCCTACTGCGCTATTCGTTATTGCTGTATCTATAGCGTTAGAGAACTTCAATCGTATCTCGTCATTCCTTAGTACTTCCGTATCCCACTTCTTTGCGTATTGATTCTTCCTGACTAATGTCTTGAACTTCAGCGTACTCTTCATCACTACTATATTGTGATACGAGTCTCTATCTGCTCCTGGGTACGCCTTACAATCCAGTATCTGATTTCGGAATCTCTGTCTGACCATGATGTAATCTAATTGAAATCTTCCCGTATCTCCCGGCCTTTTCCGAGTATACCTCCTCCTCTTGTGATTCTTGAACAGGGTATTCGCTATTACTAGCTGAAACTTGTTACAGAACTCAATTAGTCTTTCTCCTCTTTCATTCCTTGTCCCAAGCCCATATTCTCCTGTAACCTTTTCTTCTACTCCTTCCCCTACAACTGCATTCCAGTCGCCCATGACTATTAGATTTTCATTCCCCTTTACATACTGCATTACCCTTTCAATATCCTTATACACTTTCTCTATCTGTTCATCTTCAGTTTGCGACGTCGGCATGTATTCCTGAACTATAATTGTCGGTGTTGGTCTGCTGTCGATTCTGATTAGAACAACCCGGTCACTGAACTGTTCACAGTAACACACCCTCTGCCCTACCTTCCTATTCATAACGAATCCTCCACCTGTTATACCATTTTCTGCTGCTGTTGATATTACCCGATACTCATCTGACCAGAAATCCTTGTCTTCCTTCCACTTCACTTCACTGACCCCTACTATATCTAGATTGAGCCTTTGCATTTCCCTTTTCAGATTTTCTAGTTTCCCTACCACGTTCAAGCTTCTGACATTCCACGCCCCGACTCGTAGAACGTTATCCTTTCGTTGATTATTCAATCTTTTTCTCACCAATAAAAAGAAGAAATTAACACAACTAATCGAAATATCCATACATACAACAAATATACAAAAGAAAACAGCAGAAAAAATTGAGAAATACATCCAACTGGCTGAGGAAGTCAAGGACATGTGGCA